>NW_026874740.1:0-16870 GCF_032173495.1 Musca vetustissima
AAACCAAAATATAGTAATTATATTTCAAAATGAATTTTGCATTTGGTTTGTTGAAGACTTTAAAGGCATTTTCCAACACAAGTAGCTGTAATTTGGTATTCCGAATTTTTGGGCGGTCACTTATGTCAAAAATGTTTTGACCATTAAAAAAAGACAATATTTCAAAGTAGATGTAGTAACTAATTTCGTTTACTTTCCTTACTTAACATTTTATGTACAGACGTTTTTTTTCATCTAATCTGGTTTAATTGTTTTCGACGATTACAGAATATATAATTGTATGGTAACGATAAAATAAAAGTAATATGACAAATTTCCCATTTGATTTTATAATATACCTTCTACAAATGTTCGAACTATAAGGAATCTATATAATTGGTTTATAGAAAAAATGAGGCCTATGTTAACAATTTCCTCTTTAACATATTGATTTCACTTGGCCCTTAATAAACATTTACTATTTCATATTTTAACTTAACTGTTCAACGACGTCTTCGGGATTTTTGTTTTTATTATTTTTTAATTGTAGATAAGAACATATATTTTACATTTAATCCACATCGATATCTTGCACTTGTTTCCATACATTATTACTTAAATATTAATTAAAAAAAATATAAACAAAAAATTATTTAAAAAATCGTTCGTTAGTCTTAAGATAGCACATTTTTGGAGATTTCTCGCGCTGCTGCAACTCAAACACGAAAAAACACCTTTACTTCTCGCAGACACTCTCCTCCACACAACTATGACCACACACATCCTCCATTTTTTTTTTTTTTATTTTCGTCCCGTATAATCCAAACTGTAAGAACCACTCCAAATGTCTAAACTTTTTACGGCGGGGTGAAAATGACTGGGGTTGGGATTTGGATTATAGGGATTATATTGTGGCTGAGGTGGTTGTGGTCGGTAGTACGATTGCTGTGGGGGTGATGGAGGATTATAATATTGTGGTGCTGGTGGTCTATATGAGGCTGGTGCTGGATTATATGGAGCTGGAGCAGGTGCGGGATTATATGGAGCTGGTGCTGGATTATAAGCTGGCTGGGGCCTTTGCTGTTGGAAATTGTTCAAACTGAATTTGCTGGCTGCTACAGGCCGATTGAAATTCTGTCCTTTGTAATATTCAGCTGGATCTTCGCGGTATTGGCCATCATCGATCTCATTTGGTCCCAATGGTGTTGATTTACTGGCTGTCAGAGTTGGTGGTGGAACATTTATATCACTGCCTGTAATCATTGAATTTTGTTGTGTTGGTTAACATTTCTAGGAAGTTGTTGAAAAAAAAACTTACCAGCTGGCTCAAATCCACGTTTACTTGCTCCATACTCAATTTCCCTTAGCTGTCCCTGATCGTCAATATAACCATATTTTCCATATACCTCGCCGGTTGGATATTTCGTTTCGATTTTAAAACTCTTATCGGCTGCTTCATAACCGTAGGTGTATGAACCATCGGAATTATGTTTGTTGATTTGTTTTAGAATTGGCACCGGTGTTGTGTATTGCTGAGCATCTGCACCACGGAATGCCAACGCCAAGCAGGATGCAATAAACTGAAAAGATATGAAGATGGTGGACATGTAATTAGAAATTGGAATGTAATTACAATAAAATTTATATTTATTACTCAAAAATTCAAAGTGCCCAGAATCCTGATAATACCGAATTTTTTCCTGAAACTATTGAATTGAAAATTGTTATTTCGAAATGTAACAACCGAAATGACAGAATATAAAAATATTCGTATAGGCGCAATTTGCAGTAAGAGGTTTTACCTAGACGTTCGCACATTATAGTTTTGTATTTATAATGTAGTTTGAAAAATATACAACCCAAATTTATTTAAGTCCAGTGTACCATTTTGGTTATTCTGAACAGAATATGAAGGTACGTTTTAATGGACCGTTGCTCATTTTCCGATCAAAATCATTTTGGTTTAAATTCAGGGTTCTTCACAGAGATGGTCTGTCTGTCAGAAACAGTGACGTAAATGACATACATTTCCGACGTATAATACATAATACAAACGTTGGAAACCTACCCAAATCCATTAGGTTTTTGACAAAATAGCTATTTCCTTTAATCAATTTGGAAATTACGCATGCTTTACTCAAATCCATAAAAAATTTGAAAATTTTCTTCTCAAAAAAATTTAGAAATTTTTATCAGTTCTAGCAAGGAATAGTCAGATATATGTAAAAATAATACATATTCTTGAAAATAACTTTATATGCTGATAATATTGAAACAAACGACGTTTACTACATTTATTACATTTTATACAGGTATATGACGTTTTCGACGTTTACACCTTTTTGACGGTCGAAAACCTAAAAATTCGTCACACGGACCATCCCTGGTTCTTCATGGGTAAAATATGGATTACTAGAATTAGGGATGGTCCATATGACGATTTTTTAAAGGGTTCGACTGCCAAAAAGGTGTAAACGTTGAAAACATATAAAATGTAATAAAAGTATTAAACGTCGTTTATTTCAATATTTTCACCGTGTACAATTATTTTGAAGAATATATGGGCAATATTGCCAATTTTTATACCCTTCACCACACTGTGGTACAGGGTATTATGTCTTTGTGCATATGTTTGTAACAGGCAAAAGGAATCGAGATAGACCCATAGTTACTTTTGAGAATATGCATAGAATCACTTTCTGAGTCGATTTACGCATGTCCGTCTGTCCGTCCGTCCGTCCATGTATTTTTGTGAACAAAGTACAGGTCGCATTTATGATCCGATTTGGATGAAATTTGGCACAGTTCACTTATTTGACCCAGGAACGAACCCTATTGAAATTGAGAAAAATCGGTTTAGATTTAGATATAGCTCCCATATATATTTTCGTCCGATTTAAGGTAAATGGTGCACCAAAGTCCCTATATATCGTTCGATTTGCACGAAATTTGGCGCAGCGTAATGAATTAAGACTAGAATAATGTCTGCCAAGTTTCGTAAAAATCGGTCCAGATTTAGATATAGCTCCCATATATTGTTTCGTCCGATTTTATGTAAATGGTGCACCAAAGTCCCTATATATCGTTCGATTTCCACGAAATTTGGCACAGCGTAATGAATTAAGCCTAGAATGATGTCTGCCAAGTTTCCTGAAAATCGGTCCAGAGTTAGATATAGCTCCCATATATATTTTCGTCCGATTTAATGTAAATGGTGTACCAAAGTCCCTATATATCTTTCGATTTGCAAGAAATTTGGCAAAACGTACTTAATTAAGCTTAGAGTGATGTCTGCCAAGTTTCGTGAAAATCGGTCCAGATTTAGATATAGCTCCCATATATAGTTTCGTCCGATTTTATGTAAGTGATGCACCAAAGTCCCTATATATATTTCGATTTGCACGAAATTTGGCATAACGTACTTAATAGAGCCTAGAGTGCTTTATGCCAAGTTTCCTGGAATGATGTGGGATGAGTTTCGTGAAAATCGGGTCAGATTAAGATATATATACATATATATATCTTTGCACGAAATTTGGCATAGAGTGCTGAATTGCGTATATAATAATGTGTGCCAAGTTTCATGAAAATCGGTTCAGATGTATATAAAGCTCCCATATATATATATATATATATAGTCGCACGATTTTAGGTAAATGGTGCACCAAAGTCTTTGAAAATCATTCCATTTGCACGAAAAATTCTATGGTCCAGTAATATTGATCTAGGAACCAATATATGCAATGTAAATACCAATGAGGGGGTCAGATTCAAAGATATGAACAGTTCTAAAGCAATAGTAATAAAAACCAATACATGAAGTTGGGAGAAAACATCATTATTCGTCAAATCCTATTGTCTTTTAAAAAACTGTGGTTGCTGGTGGCGAATACGCATTCTATATTTTATCTCCGATTAACACCATCAGTTGCGAATAAAATGCAGTATGGAATAAACGGGTCGATGTATTTATTTTCGAAATAAGATGTATTTCTATTGCCAGAAAACCGTCCATATATTTGAATCTGACCTTCTTATTGCTATTTTCATCGTATATTTTGGTTCCTAGATCAGTAAAAATGAACCATAAAGTTTTCGAAGTTAGAAAAATGGGGTTTCGCGATATTTTTTTAAATAATTTGTTTTTCGGATTTTGGTTTTAATAGTTTTGAAGGTCCTATCATCGCGATATATTTCGTAAAACCTCCTTTTTATTATTCTTAACATATTTGGGATGTTTTGAAGCCGCGACGACTATATTTAATACTCTGATTTTGAGATTAGGACGAGAAATTACCAAATATTGAATGAAATATTGCTGGAGAATGTATTGAACCTAAATGTGAGAAAATACTCGCGAAAAAATGCCGTGGTTTATTGGAATCGTTGCCAAATCACTTATAGTATGTCGTTACCCGCAATGGTAACTATAAAAAACCAAACGTGTTTTATGTAACAATTTTTTCTAAAATAATAATAAAAAGCAAAATACTTTTTTGTGATAAACATTTTTGGATTGTTATATATTTCGACCGATATCTTCGAGACCAATAGGTCTTTCGCTGTGATTCTTGCAGAAATACGATCTAAATATGTCCACAAACGTACTCCATTATACATAATTCATTTTACATCTTTAGTTTGCTGGCTTTAGGCGTATAAATTGGAATTTTTTCAAATTTTTATTGAGGCAAAATACTTATTACACTCACTGTATATTTATGTAAGCATATGTAATTTCAATATCGAAAACTCTAATGTGTTTCCGACGTTTCTGAAGTATTATTATACGTTGGAAATGTATATCATTTACGCCACTGTTTCTGACGGACCATCTCTGATCAGAATATTTCCAATATAGGTCCATGATTTGGCCATAGTTTCTCAAACGCCGAGCGAATTGAGGAGTTTCATTTCTTTCCTAATTTTGAAGACCTTCAGCTATTTTTAAGATGACTTACAGGTCTCAAATAAGAAGACATCCAGTACTTCTTGAGAGGACTTCCAGGTCTTCAATATGAAGACCTCCAAAAATTGGCTTATCGTCCACTCATCAAACATCATCAACGTCTGAATGTGTATTCTGCGAATTGAGTATTGGTTTTAATGAAACGTTTAGCAAAATCTAAACTAGAGAAGTTGATGCAAATGTGGTATAGGTTGGTAATGTGGTATAGTCAATTTTTTTGTAAACTGAAAATTTTAGAATAACTGAAACATGTTCTATAGTTTGTTGTTCTCAAAAAACTAAGATAGCACTGATCTGTTTAATTTATTTAACTCAAGTTGAGAATCAGTAGCAAAAATTAAATTTTTCATGAAATTGACATTTTTCCGGATGAAGTTTAATTTTTTACAGATGTATTTTAATCTTTATTATTAAAGCAATAAAATAATTAGTAAGAACTAAATATCAAATAATATGCGCGATTGACCACATATTTACCAATTTAAGAAAAAAACTAGACATTTCTTCAGAAAACACAAGTGCAGGTAATGTGGTATACCATGAGTCTGCATGAAAAAGCCAGCACAAGACAAAATCTCATTACTATTTGAAATATTTGTACTCTACGAGAGTCTACCATAAATCACAAGGATGAAAAACAAAGGCTATGAGTTTTAACAACTTCTCCATACAAAAATTAAATATTGCCATGTGTAGCTATTATTATATAATAAAAATTTAAGTTCCACTCAACGTATCCGATAAAAATCTTAACAGACAAAAATCTCGAGCTAATTCACATTCATTAAAAACAAAAAATTAAATAAGATATTAATTGGGAGTGAAAATTAACATCATGTGGTATACCACATTACCTGCACTTTTTTTAAATCACTTTTATTGGAATTTCAAATATTTTCTCAAATATCTCTTAAATTGTTAGAATAATATTATTTTCAAATTGATACATGGAAAGACAACACATGTAGAATTTTAAGAGTAAAATTTCAATTTAATCGGATAAAAAATAAAAATTTGGCAATCTAAAAACAAATGGGTATACCACATTTGCATCACCTCCTATATATCCAACCAGTAAGGAAAGTTCAAAAGTCGAACGGGGCCGACTATATGATACCCTTCACTACAATGGGTACATACAAGATTTAGTAATATGTACAATATCCTGTAAATAGAACAGATATAGCACCTTTGGAGGACTATTGAAAGGGAATTTGTATGAAATCGAGCAAAATATTGTATGGGAGCTATATGTAAAACTGAACGTATTTGAGAAAACGTGGTATTCGCTATTTGATATGCTGCATCACAGTGCGCTGTCCACAATTTTATCTCGCTAGGGCACAAATTGCAAATAGGGGTTATATTTGCATATGAATATATTTTACAAAATCAAATACGCGATATTGTAGCTCCAATTTTATACGTTGTCCCAATCGAAAGAATTTTAGTTATTTGGTACACCATTTAGATGCAATCGGATGGAAATATATGTAAAAGCTATATCCAAACCTGAACCGCCCACAAATTTCAATCCAATATCTCCTGTAAAACGAAAATACATAAGCTCATCGGTGCACCATTTGCATGAAAATGGACAAAAGTATATATGGGAATTATACATAAATCTGAACCGGTTTCAGCAAAACTTAAGACACGTCATTCTAAGACACGATTTAATAGTTAATGGTGCACCATTAACATAAAATCGAACTAAAGTATTTATGGGAGCTATATCTAAATTTGAAACGATTTCAACAAACCTTCTCGGACATCAAACTGGAATTAATCCAGTATGCTCTGCAAAATGTTGTTCCAATACATAATTCAGTTCCCTATCAATCGGACAAATATTGGGAGTTTGGTGCACCCTTTAGTGAAAATCGGATCAAAATATATATGGAAGCTATATCTAAATCTGAACCGATTTTCTCCAATTTAACTATGTTCGTCCTTGGGCCAATAAGTGACTTGGACCAAATATTTTCCAAATCGGATTTTAAATGCGGCCTGTATTTTGTTCACACAAATTCAAGGAGAGACGTGCGTACAGAACTCAGAAAGTGATTCTATGCATATTCTGAAAAAGAACCATGTGTCTATCTCGATTCCTTTTGCCTGTTACAAACATATTGACAAAGACATAACAATCTGTACAACAGTGATGGATATAAACATCGATCATGTCGGTCTACTTTTGCGGGTACATATTCCACAAAACATAGATCTCGTATAAAGCTATTAGAGAATCCGTTATTTTGTGGTTAATGAACAAGTTCGATCCTTCTTCTCTCTCTCCGTCAAAAATAAAGTTTTTGCTTCATTTCATCCCCTTAATATTAGACAAAAATTACAAAGATCAATAGAAGTCTTATTATTGCTGAACTGTGGCCTGTACTGTGTTAACAAATTATAATTTTAATGGATTATTGTAATTATAATGACTGGCGGACGGACACACATGTCGAGGATGACTCAGCTGGTCCAGATATGACGATCGGTATACTAAAAGGTGGGGTCAAGGACCAATATTTCGACGTGTTTCACAACTATAATACCCTTACAACATAGTTGTGTAGGATACAAAAATGATAACTTAGTCAACGACGCAATAATTTCTTTTTAACAATAAGTTTATGTTATCAATAGATTAACTGTGCCTGAATTTAGTTGACATTAAACACGTTCTTTTGGTATTTAATAGTGCACATCCTTGGGAGGCGTTTTTTTCCTCATAACGGGTGTATTCTCCATAGAGCTACGACAAAAAGCCAACATTAACGCGAACAAGAAAAAATAATGCTCGAAAACCTAAAAGTCTGCCATAAAATAGGATCAGCTGAAGCCAAATCCAGATTCCGATATCCGAAGAAGGAATGAAACCTTTTCCTTAAAAACATTGACATTCAAACATATGACTAATACATATGGTTTCAAGCCCCAATTATGAAATATATTAACTACACATCTCAAACTAGTTCATCACTTTTTATAAAAATAAACTCATTTCATCCACCTTTAGGAATGTTCCTACTTTTACTTTGCTATATTAAAATAAAGCCATTACAGAAATGTCATATATCACATTATAGATATTAATAATTAATGTTATTTGTAAAAGGGTCATTAGCACGAAGAAAAAAACCCACATTGCTCTTGTAAAAAATGACAATACACCAGTGTCTTGTAGTTTCCTTATATTATTATCACTAATAACTTCCATATCGGCGTGTGTTCTTATAACCTAAATAAATATTTCTTAATACCAACAACAAAACCCCAAACGATAACAAGCCATTCACTTTAAATCAGAATAATTAATGTGGTTCTATTAATTGCTCGAGCTTAATTAATTTTCCATATTGGAATGAGCCAATAAACAACAATAACAACTGGTCTCATATGTGGTGATTGACACCAAAGTAGACACAAACGTACTAAAAAAAAGAATAAAAACCACCACCTAACGTCCTTCATTACACATTTGACAGTTGTTCTGCGCACTCTGTACAAGAACAATGTTCGATTATTATGGCCATAATAAATATTTGTCTATTAGATACATGTTCGACTTTTTTTCTAAACATGCAAACCAGTCTATATATGATAATTATGTTCGTATTAACGTGTTATCGATTTTTTTGTGGTGTCTCATACCGGACTCTCACCCTTTGTCAGTAGTAATAATCCAAAATGTAGAATGAACCAGTTTCCATGATGAAGTAATATCGACAAATATGTATGTATTCATATATAGTTTTTTTAGTGGAAATGCAATTGAAGTTAAAAAAATATGAGAATGGTTGCTGACAGACAGATTTTTTTCTTTAAAGAAATAAAGTTTTCTTTTTATTAAACTGATATACAAAGCAAAGTTTATTTATTTTTTGCTCTTGTGATTCATAAATGAAGCAAGAGTTCAAATGTCGGTTCTATATATCACATTTCAGGAGGATATTTTACGACTGTTCCATTTATTTTCGACCCACAATCAAATATTAATCTAACTCCAACAATCTCAGTAAAATGTGTAAATTCAATCCAAAATTAATTTAAGTTATTTTAAATATATCTTGCCACTAAGTCATCTATGCCTTGGGGCTATTTAAAAACGAGACCATGTGCAATTACATAATAAAAGTAGAACAGCAACCGACAAAACCTTGTGTAATAATATTGCATTTTAAGAAAAATAATTTCAATTACTAATAATAATAGACTGCAAATATTTCCGTTATCTCATGTATGTTAATCAATAACACAAACCGACGGAGAATGTATATCACACTTATTACAATTTATTAATAAATTCTAAAAAAAAAACAAAGAGAAAACTCGTTCCGTGGCTTTAAATCGACACTCATTTGTTGCCTTCTGTAGGTTGAACATATTCATGTCTACGTGTTGCTCACACTATTCGTGGGGAATAAAACTGTAACCAGACACACCTTTATATCAAATATGATACGTGTGATTTTGGAAAAATAGGCATTTCATATTCAATTGAAACTGTTGGGGTTATTTGTTACAGTATATAGCTACCAGTAATATCCCCACTCATAAGTAGGTGTATGGTCCATTCATAGATACATGTGAGTAAAATATTGAAAAATAGGCAGTATAAAAATAAGTCTTAATTGATCGATTTGTGTCCCAGGAGCCATATATACTACGTTATTCAAGAAGAGCGCTTCTAATGTGGAGAAGAACAAGGAAATTGCACAAGGAACTTATTCGAGTTTCAAGCGTCATTAAGAATAGGCAAGGTGGTAATTTTTGAAGCACCTCTGAGAGAATGGAGCAGAGCTCCGAAATGCTCGCTCGAATTCGAGTAAAGAGTGAAACTCGCTCGAATTCGAGCGGGAGTACTCTTGCGAGTAGAAAAAGTAAATAGAGTATACTCTATTTTTCTCTGCCACTCAAATAAGCGGAGTGAAATACGCTCGAAATCGAGCAGATTACACTCTTGCCGAGTACTCTTTTATTTTTATTTATGTTTTTGTTGTGATACCGTTGTTTTACTTGATGTTGTTTGTGTACATTTTTTGTTTGTTTTGTGATGTTTGGTTTGCTGTACTGCTGGGAAAGCATGCATCAACCAGCTCGTTCTCTGCGTTCACTTTATGTAAGTCTGAAATAGTGACAGCAAGACGAACCAGCCTCCAAATTGAAACCCTCGACAATATTTTGATACTAAAATTAAATAATGAACCACTTATGCATTCATGGGTTTTATTTCAAACCAGCGCTTTTAATATTTTTGGAGAATACTTTTCCATATTTTTAATGAATAGGGGAGAGGGGGCACCTTTGAACGTGGGGCACCTTTGAACAGCGCTCATAAAATCTTGGTTTAATATTTTTCCGACCCGCAACCACATTTTTGTATATGGCAATCTTGTTCTCTATATGCGTAAACCACCTTGGCTTGCTTTTCCGGTTGTCGAAAAATTGTGCATGGGTGACCATGTTTTCTCAGTGTCATTGTAAACTTTTATTCATTTGGTTGTAAGGGCGCAGGAAGAATTCTGTGATAGTTTTCTTTCGTCAAACAAATTTTTTGCATTCCAACAATCATTTCAAACATAACTAATGTAATTTCTTTCATATATATTTATTACAAAAAAAGTTATTTTAGATTTCCGTAAAATGCCATGGGTGGGGCACCTTTGAACATGCCCATTAAACTCGAGTAAAAAAAGGAGTTTTTAACTTTTGGCTTCGATTTCTCAAAATTTCAAATGGGCTAATAAGATTACGAAATTAACTGTATTTTTCACCATGTTAATTTTTGTTTTTAAGTCATTTTATGTTTTAATAACTTTTGATCTAAATTTTTTAAATGTTGAACATTTTTTATATATTTTTTAATGAATTCATGCATTTCTGATATATATGAATACAATACATATATATTTGAACATAAGCACTGCAAAAAACCATGTCGTTCGAAAATACTAACACCTGTTCAAAGCTGCCCCCCTGGGGGGGCAGTTTTGAACACTTTGAGTTCGTCCATTAAAACAGTAATAAAAAATATTTATCAAGCTTATAGTATGTCATATGTATATTCATTTTAAAGGTTACATATGTACCTATTAGTTAAAATTTATAGGAAACCAAAAATTATAAAATAAAAATTTTTATAAGGCTTCAAAGCAAAAAGTGTTCAAAGGTGCCCCCCTCTCCCCTACCATTTTAAAAATTTGTATGGAGGTGTTTATGGTTTTAAAAAAATATTGAATTAATTAAATCACACGGTTGAATTCATTTTATAAATTGAAATAAAAAACATATAAAAATCTTATATTGTATAAGATTTTTATTTGTATTTCACATTTTCAGTAATCAAAATAATCGATCTCCCCACAGCACACAAAAGATCAACATCAAAAAATGTTTGCTACTACACACACACACACAAATAACCAAACATCCAAATTTATTTGTCCACTCGATTTCACTCTTAGAGTGTGAGCTCTATTTCGAACATTTTGACTCACACTCTTTTTCTTCATCAAGGAGTACTCGCGAGCACTCCCAAACAAAATAAAAGAGTGGAGAGTATACTCCCTAAAAAACTCGTACTCTTTACTTACTCCCACTCGGGAGTATTTTTCACTCGCGAGTAAAATCGAGCAAATCGGAGCTCTGGAATGGAGTCGCTTATTGAAGAATACAGCAGTTCGACTGCAATAAATGTTCGAAGAAAAAGGTTGCACGCACCCAAGTGCATCAGTTGCCAATTTTATGACCAATTAAAGCAGCCTTCAGCTATTGTAAATTTGCGATATGGGAAACTTCCATTTGTGACTTAGCCAGATTTCAAACGGATCCCAAACGTCTACAATGCCCAGTGGAACTCTCGTACCATTCTACCTCTTCTTGATGCCGATAGTCAGAGTCAGTTGTTCGACACTGAACTATCTGTGACTCTGAATGCCATTGTCCGAATCAATAAGTGCTGTGACCTTACGATCAATGATACTCCAGACTAATTAAATTACTGTCGTAACAAGGACAATCTCCCACAAAGTTTCATAATTTTCAGTGAAAATTTGAATATATAACTTCTATGTATGTTTGGAGTTAAAAAATTCCTTATGGGGATGGCGCAAATATTTTTTTGCTGGTAACTCTAAAGTTCTAGCTTAATGAACTTTAGAGTTACTGGCTGGCTATTGCAGATTATTTTTTAGATTACATGTTTTCAGTCGAATCGAATGAGGAATATTTTTGTACAACATATAATACTTCTATTTCGGGTCTTAGAACTTCTTTTTCGCATTTTTTAGTTTTATTGAACCTAAACTAAATACCATGACGATTTCTTTGACCTCCAAATATTTTACAAATTATAGCTCATTGGACTTGTATGTTGTCGTCGTCATAAGAAAACCTTACAGATACGTACACTAATAAATTTAGTTAAAATTTTAGATTGTGAAGGACTGAAGTATTTATCATAAATATAATGAGATCTATTTATGATAAATATTTAAGCCTTTCAAAAACTTCAGAGAAAAGGGTGGGACCCCTATATGGAAACTTAGTCCAAGCATGGTCCTATACTATATATATATATATAACTGTCTCCCTCTAGAAGCCGGGATGCGAAATTATAACAATCACACATCCCAGGATTAGTAGAAATTTCAAAGTTCTGTCTATTGTAGTTCCAAAGGGCAAAACGATGAACTGTTCTGTTTAAGAATCCGATCCGACAAATATTTCAAGGCGTTGTAAACGAAATGACGAATTTAATGTACAACCCATCTAACAATTCTGGCCCCTACCAATGTTTGTAGTTTTGTCATTTAATATTTTATATTAAATATATTTTTTTAATATTGAAAAACAAACATGGTAGTCAAGCCTACATTTAGAGACAAACTAAAAATAGATGTCCCTTCATCACTTTATTACTAAATAAGGACATTGGGTACAAGTATAAAATATTTTAAGAATTGTTGCTATAAAACAAACCATAAATTCGACCAAAACGTGTGTTATTGCAGAAACGCCTCGAATTACAGCAGACCCGGTACAGTTTTCAGCAAGGCGATTTGTATTCCGTTCATCACAAATGTCAATTTATTGGAAAACTATTCATCCCAGTGAGTTATATCATACAAAAGTTCTAGACAGATTTTTTTTTTAAGGGAAGTCCTAATAATTGACAAAAATGTCGAAGATCACTTCGTAAACAAATTCGTCAATATAGGAATGGAAATTTTCAGAATTTTATTAGGGGCTGATTGGTACTATCCAATCTGTCTCTTTACGATTGACCATAAATTATCCTTTGTATTGAGGTTGGGACATTGCGTTGACCACTGCGATAATTGAAAATTGTGCTCGCAAAGATATTCTGTCTCGATTTTAGACGTGTCTCTTGGATAACCGTCCTGTCCATAATTACTTCTTTTGCAGGATAGGCGTTCTTATCTACCAAAACCGGTTAATATTATTATATTGTCAAATTTTTTACATCGGTTCGGTATGTTAAAGCCAACCCATACCATGGCGATTCCTCATCCGTGCTTTACATTATGCCTTTGAATTAGTTTTCATCAGCAATAATGCGTACAATATATTTGTGGGGACGTTTCTAACAACCTTAAATGATTAGTTTTCAATAATAATTTTAATGACATAGTATAGCTATGATGGCACCTATAAATGAACATATACAACCACTACCCTTAATATTCAGCCAACCACTATCCGCCCGGGTTTCTAAAAAAACAATTTTCATTGAATATTAGTATTGTTTACAAGGAAATATGAAAATTGTCTTGTCATTTGACAACAACTATGAAAAACTGTATTTATTTAACTTTGTCGATTGGGAAAACATTTATGACGATACGTTTTTTTATTATGTTAATGGGGTACCTGTGTGGTGTACAACTACATTTGTGTTGCTTTGTTATAACAAAAATATGTTTTCTACCTCGAATATACATACCCTACAAGCATTTGGGAGTGAACATTATCTTCTAGTTCATTTTCGATGACTTTGTGATACTATAACCATTTGAAAAAGACGTACAATCCAAACTGGATTTTAAGAAGTGTTATTTGTTTTTCCATTGACTATCTTCCTTTCATATATTGTTGGTAAAATTAATAGCAAATTCTAAACCCAGTGCGGAAAATCATGAAAAAAATCTTAAAAAATGTATGTTTTTTGATAGATAAGTCGAAAATTTTAAAATCAGGTTTTAACAAAAATTTTTGATAATAATTGAAAACCCAGTTATACGGCGTTTACATTTTATCGGATTTCGTTAACCCAGTGGGTTTAAATTATCAATTTCATTGTATATATGTCAAATAAATCTTCATAGTGTAGGTTAACCCGGTAAAAAGTTCTAATATAAACGCCGTATTAGGGTGTTTCTTCTACCGTCATAGGCTTTCAGATATTTGGGGTTCCGATTGGTTTAAGGTTTTATCGTTGCACTGTGTTATTTTATCTGTTTTAGGTAACTCATTTATAACGTGATATTCGAATCGAAAATCAGAATCGATTGCAAATTGGGCGATATAGACTTATTGGTCTCTTACATATTTAGTTTGAACTGCAATTAATTATTTATCCATACGAGTATTTATACACATATTTCCCTTTTGTGTGTATATATTCCATATTTCGAATAAATAAACATACCACAAAAGCTTATTTGAGGAAGTAAATTGAATTGCCACCTACTATTCATTATTGCTACCATCTTAAGTAAAAATAAGTAAAATACTACATATTAGCATTTTATGTCAACAAAGCTGTTATTACTGGTAGAGTTCACTGTACTACGACACGTGTAATAATAATAATAAGTAGGAATAAATCATGAATATCGAAACTGTTGTGACATTATATCTGCGAAATATCACAAAATGGTAAGACATATTGTACCTGCACAGTAAATTTAATAATAAACCAGTGAGCGGAGCAGTATAGTCGGACGGGGCCGACCATACGATACCCTACACAACTACCACGAACTCTAACTTTCAGAGGATGTTTATTCCGAGTCTGAGTAATATTTCCTGCTATTTGCCCCCTCTTGTACAGCCCCCTCTTGTACAGTCCTTCTAATTACTTGTCCAGATTACCTTCACGGTGGGTGTGTTGTGATTTTCGGATTATACTCTACTCGAAAACACACACAAAATTATGTTTTCGGTCCATTTTTAAACACATATTTTTAAAAAGGTTACAGGCCCTTTGTTCAGTTTGCCATTACAGTTGCTTTAGTTTTGGCCACAAGTGTATGTCGAATGTCGTGATCTCTGAAATAAACTGCGATGTGCACAATTTAGTTCCATCTTCAGACTTGATCTAGGCTAAGTAAAAACATTACGATGTGCTAAGTTTAGATGAAATTGGATATTCCGTTTGCTTTAAAAGCGATTTATAAATTTTAAAAATTTAGACTCTTTGTGGGGATGGTACATGAACGAGTGGGCCGCAATTTTCAAACATTCTACAGTCTTGATCCAAATATTAGGTTATGAAAATTTTTGATCAAATCGGATTGTATCATTATTATGACCTTATGTCTAATGAAGGTATATACACTTTCACCCCATCGAAATATTGGTTTTAGACCCCATGTTGATGTACACATGTCCGTTTGTCTGTCTGTATATCAGGCGATTGGAATATCCGATTAGAACCAAACTTTGAGCTGAATTGAACACGGCTGGGCTCATTAGATCCGGCACGTAAAAAAACTAAAATCACGCGGGGTTCCACGGCATGAATGGACTTTCTTAAATTTAAACTCAAAAAATGTGTTTTTTATAAAAATTTACGCACCGAATTTTCGTCTTTGGAAACCGATTGCAAATAAGCTACGGTGAGCACATTCATATGATATACATTAAACGAAGCAAAATCACGAGTTCTACAATCCTATAATCAGTTTAGTCCGTTATCTGGATGCGCGTCCTGATTATAAGAAAAATTAAAAAAAATCAGAAAATCCGGCTACAAAATGTCAGCTCCCGTTTTGGGTGGACAATAATAAGGCAATAATATTTATACTAAACATAGACTTTGTGCAACTATCGGCTATATAGGTACATCATCTCTGGTACCTGTCGGCAACACCAACTGATCCTTTTTTCTCGTTTCCATATCGACGCCTCCGAACCATAGTATGCTAAGTCGACTTAGCATGTTTTAAAGTTCTTTACGTTTTTAGATGCTACGGTCCTTAATTTAAATTCACTGAAATTTTGGTAATCATAGGCCAATCCAAACCAAAGTTATAAGCAAAAATGTACTTAGCATGGCACGTACGATTAAAGAAACTTCCATACTTTGTAAGCTTCTACTGAAAAACTTATTTTTCAGACTTAGCATACTATGGTTCGGAGGCGTCGATATGACTATCGCATATGTCCGCCCTGTATTTGATATTATCTGAACATCGGTTTTTTCTATGGTGTGCCAACCTCGTCCAAGACAGCTGAAATGTGAGTTGGATTTCCGCTTTCGATGTGATTTTTATGTAGAACTTTCCGATTGAGGTTTATTCCCACAAATATAAGAACAAATTATGCTAAAGTAGGCAACTGCTTCTCTAAAGAATATTCTTTCTAGGGAAAATACATAATTTAGGTGTTTCCAGATATAGTGCCAGGCATCTTATCTAATCGGAAACGAACCCAGAATCCAGTCGGAAAAGTTTATTAGGTCGTTTTAATCCTTCGATCCTATCAATCCTAATTTAGGTGTTTCCAGATATAGTGCCAGGCATCTTATCTAATCGGAAACGAACCCAGAATCCAGTCGGAAAAAATTATTAGGCCGTTTCAATCCTTCCGTATTTTAATTTTAGAAGTATTAGAATCTTGACATCACAGATGTTTGATTTAAGTTTGTTATGATTAATATTTTAAAAGCTT
>NW_026874741.1:0-16609 GCF_032173495.1 Musca vetustissima
TACCAATAAAGACTTATTGTTTTAAAGACTTTTTCTGTGTCACATTTTGTTAATTTGCAATGAACATTTTCAATTGGCAAATGTTCGAAATGGGTAATGAATGGAAGTATATATTGACTTTGATAGGAATTTTTGAGCATTCAAGTAAAAAAATAATAAGAATATTTCGTGAACACAGATTTTTTGGACGGAATAACAACTATAGCAGTCAAATCAAGTCTCAATAAAATAATCTTTGTCTATAGTTGATCGGAGAAGGGTTCCTATATAAAGAATATACACATAAACAATATCTACAGAAACTCGGATGAGGGCTTCTGTCTAAAAAATACCCATATCAGATAGATGGTCTTCTTTAGGAGACACTTATGGATTTTTACTGCAGAATACCCATAATGGGTACTTATAAATCACTTACATGAGGCATTCTGTCTATAAAAGACCCACAGATGATTATATCTATAGAGGACCATGGGATTGGATGACAATTATTTGTGGAAAGAATTACAAGATGTTTTCTATGTATGGAGGACTCATATGAGGTCTTCAAACTGGGGGACTTCCAGAGAAAGTCTTTTTACCTTATGGTCTATTTTACGGTGGCAGCATAATATTTAGGTTGGGAAAAAATAAATCCATTATTTTTATATGAACTATTGGACTTTATTTAACATGCTTCGGAATGTCCGATTTGGACCAAATATGCACCCTTTTGTTGTACGATTATAAAGATAACTTCATAATGCATCTCTCATAGAAGTCTTGTTCTCCATTTGCAAAAATTCTAGTAGTCGATTTTCACAATTTTTTATACCCTTCACTACACTAATCCCTGTGAAGTGAAGGGTATAAAAATTGTGTCTTTGTTCATATATTTGTTACATATTGTAAAAGGAAATTGTAAACAAATTACAGATGGTTTTTATGGTCCAAATTGAACGAAATTATGCACAGCTAATTTATTTGACCCAAGGACGAACCCTTTTGAAATTGGAGAAATCGGTTAAGATTTAGATATAGTTCCTATATATATTTTCGTCCGATTTAAAGTAAATGGTGCACCAAAGTCCGTATAAATCTTTCAATTTGCACGAAATTTGGCATAGCGCACTGATTTGAGTCTGGAATGATGTGTGCTGAGTTACGTGATTTAGGTATAGCTCCCATATATATCTTCGTCCGATTTAATATAAATGGTGCCCCAAAGTCCCTGTACACATTTCGATTTCCATGTATATATCTCCCATATATATTTTCATCCGATTTTATGCAAATGGTGCACCAAACGTACAGAATTGAGTCTGGAATGATGAGTGCTGAGTTTCGTGAAAATCAGTTCAGATTGAGATATAGCTTCCATATATATTTTCGTCCGATTTTATGGGGCATCAAATTTTTTATATTACATAGCGTACTTAATTTAGTCTAGAATGATGTGTGGCCATTTCTGGACAATTGTAAATGGTTTAAAACAGTTTTATGGTCGATTTTTAGCTCCTGAGCGATGTTACGACTGCTAACATGCCGGTCAACTTCGATAATTTCAACGATTTTTTCGACGACCGACCTAATGGATTTCTTTTTCCCCAACCTAAAAAATATTTTAAATGCAGAGTACCATGCATCGCAATGCTGTAACAATCCGAGAGTTTCTTCCGCGAATCTTCCCAGGAGTCACTCTAACTAATGGTCTAGATCTACAGGTGAAAACATACGCTCATGCTCGAAGTTCCGACTGGTATTCATATGTTAAAAGAAACAAAACGCAAAACACAAGAAGTAACAACACTACACCCACAACAAACTAACCACTCTCACGGACAGTCTTCACAAAATTCAACATTAAGCCTTATTCGTCCGAGAAACTCTCCATTCGGTCTTCTCTGGCATAGTTATCGGACGGTTGCCAACTTCAATTCACCACGATTTTCCAGTTAAAGACAAGATTCCCTGACAATCATGATGATTAAGTCATCCGAATATGCACAAATCTTAGGAACTGCAAGTTAGCTGCGATAGAGGATCCATTATGTAATTTCAAATGCTTAGGCCACATTTCTTCAGACTGACGCACTGATATTTGACACGTGCAGTCCCACATCCACGGCAATTCTACCCTCGGTATAACCGATCTGATGCATGTGTTTTCCTCCTAGCTTTCCCTAAGCGTTGTCACCATAGTTCTCTTCAGAAATTTTACAAGGACTGTAAAAGTTCAGGCGACTCAAGCAACATTACAATCAGGGTGCGCAAAAATTCGCTCGCTCGCGAATGAAATAAAATAAATTCGTTTCGTTTTGTGCTCATTTTAAGAATGATTTTATGGCGATAAATTCATTTCCAAACGAGCATTCGCCAAAGAATGTTTGCACACACACAACAAACGAGTAAGAGCACACAACAACGATCGTTCGTTTCGTTTGGTGGTTGAAATTCTTTCTGACATTCTCTCACGAATGAAAACAAATATTTCCGAATTCTCGCGAATGCTCAAAACAGCAACCAATAATAAACGTTTGGGAACTCAATATTTGTAGGACATAAGTTTTGTTATTCCACACACTTTCTGCTACACACACATTCATTCGTTCTGTGTGTTTACTTTTTATTTAATGATATTTTTGTTTGTTGTTGTTTTTAACAGTCCTCGAGAGCATTCGCAAACATTTGTTTTTTGAGTTTTTCAAAAGAATGCTCTTCAGCAACAAATGCTCGCGAATGAACGAACCGATGACATTCATTGTAACTTTATCTTTCGCGATAAGTTGAAAACAATCGAATTCTCGCGCGTGAGCATTCGTGAGAACGTATTTTAATCATTCATCGCACCCTGACTACAATCCGAACAAATTTCCATGCGGAAACTAAACTTCAACTGGTGAAATGGACTCGATAGCTTAACCGTAAAGATGGCTTTAAACATCTTCAGTCAAACCATCCATTTGTTACTTCTAATTTGTCAGAAACCCAAAATCGATATAATCCAATTCCGCAGGCATTCAAATACATATGACTATAAGACTTCTTAGTCTATAGTCTATAGAATATCCACAGGAAACTTATATATATATATAGATTACCACCCATAGTATACCTTTCCATTATAGAAGATCAGTAGTAAGTTTTAAATTTATGAAATGTCAACCGAAGGAGTTCTTCCTGTTATTAGAGACCCACAAGCGTACCTATGTTTATAAAGGGTTTGCTAATAAATTCTTTGTGGAAGGCCTATAAGAGGCCCTCATGAAACCCCATAAAAACAAATGTCAATGTTTCTCTTTTCTTGTTTAAAAACTAAAGAACCTATGTTCCTAAAAATACAATAAATATGATTCACCTTGAATTGCCCAAATTTATAAAATTTGGCACATTTGAATGCGAAACACCACTGATTATACAACTAAAGTGGCATTCAAAATAGAAACAAACAAGAGGCAAGAACAGCAACAACAAAAACACATTTGTTGCCACCATCTAACCGGTACACATTCACAATAAGTGCAACACCTCACGAATACACACTTGCTGTGAAGTACTTAACACCACAGCTGTAAAAATAGCAAATCTCGTTTCGTTTGTGGTCTGATGTTGAAGTTGAAAGGAGCGGCAGGCAGCATGGCAGCGCCAGATGGTGTACCAACAGCAGAACCGCAATACTGCTTAAACATTCAACGGTTTTCAGTTGATGTTTAATTGAGTTTAAAATAAGTTCAAATAATGCCACTGTCGACGGGAACATATTTATTTATGTGTGTTAGTGTGTATACATATTCGTGAGTGTATATGTGTTGTTGGGGGTGTTTTTTTGGGGGGTGTCTGTAATTAATTGTGAGTAAATGTTTTAATGAGCTTAGATCTGTTGATTGTAAGGGAAGATGAAAAATAAAAGTATTGAAAGATAGTAAATAAGAAGATTGCTGTAGTTAGGAGTGGTGCTATACTTTTTGTCTATATGTTGCGATATATGATACAGTTATTAAATATTCAGCATAGTATATTTTAGAAGAGTAAACACAACTAATTAGACATAAGTAAATAAGTAATAAACACAAATATAAATCCTTATGGTCGATTTTTGCCTATTTTGTAGGAAAATAGTTTAGAATCCAAAGAAAGCTCGCAGAGGGTATCCTATCTATAGAATGCCACATAAATCATCAATAGAAGATCCACATGAAGTATGTAAGTAAATTAATAAATTAAAAAAAAATATTGCAACCAACAAAAAAATTTTTATTAATGTTTGTGCAAATTAATGTTTATTCAAATTTAAGGAATCCAATCTATTTCAGGTAAAGTCTATTTCAGGTAAAGCAGATAAAAAGTTATATATTTAAACTGGGGACTTTGTTCTTTACATCAATAGAATTTTATAACGTTGTGGGTAACGGTTTACAAATGAATAGAACGAAACTATATAGCAAATATACCTACAACAGATGTAAATGATGTCAATGCGTCTAAAAACGAAAAAAATTATGGGGAGACTCAAATGAGGATAAGACAAAGCCAAACATAATGCTAAACAAAAAGAAAATCAGCAGACTGGCCGGTATTCTCAAATGCCTACTTACAAAATATTGAATGCTTGGGAAACAACTGGTGTAGAGCGTGTGAAGAAGACAGCGAAACGTTAGAACACCTTCTGTGAGACTGCCCAGCCTTTTCAAGCTCCCTAACCCAATTCGTAGAAAATTTATCAAACGAATTGATGTCACGTGGATTAACTCCGACTGAGAGATTCCCGATCAGAAATTACCGAAAGACAATAGTCCTATTGTCATATCTTCCTTTCTACTTAAAATACTAGGAAGTTTACTGGACCTTGAAATAAGAAACTCTTTCGATCCACACAAGATCAGTCCTACATGAGGTGGTCGGACACACTAAAGGAATATGGATAATTCCTTGGTTGCGGTCCTCGATATTGAATGAGTCATTAACAATGTCAAGCTAAAATCCATCCATTCCTCGCATGAAGGTACAGGTATCTCCTCAACTCTAAAAGAATGGATATTGATCGCAGATAAATTTCTCAAACCGAAGTGACTGTTACTTTATGATTACTAAGTGTATGCAATGTGGCATTCCGGTACCTTGATGTGTAAAGAAATTTCTTACAGAACATTTTCAAAATAACTTGATATTTCCTTCTCCATTTGTGCCAATTTTTAGTTATTTCGACCTCATGTTAAAGTGTATACAAATGTTATGCCGGCTGAAATGGGCGACCTTTTTACTTCTTTCTCCATATAATTTTATCTTTATCTACAATCACTAAAACAACCAAGTTTTACTTCTAAAAGTACTAGATTTTCGAACGATAAAAAAATAAAATTTGCCTTTGATGCTGTCTGTGTCCAGTCACATTATAAATTCCAAGTGGCCTGCCACATTCATGTGATAAAACCATAAAAACAGTTCCAACAGTTTCAGTTTGATATTTATTTTAACGGGAAAAGTTGCCATTTTCACAAACTTTATGTTTGTATGTTTTGTGTGTGTGTTTTAGGAATAGTTAAAAACTTTTATACATTTTTCAAAGACAAGAAAAAATAGTAATGTTTTTTTTTTCGAAAATTTGTCTGTGGTTACAATTCATTTGCATTGCCACAAGAATGTATCAAAGAATTTTAATTACAATATCCTTTTCTACACCATATCAAGTGGGGTTATTATGGCGTGGTGTTGGTAGGTGGTTTGCAACATGTTAAATTTGATAGAAAATGTTGAATTGCATAAATACGATTAGATTAGGGAGGGCAAAGGTCGACATTTAGACTTTTCGGTTTTTGCTTCTGACCAAAATTTCGATTTTTAACTTGACTGAAAAGTCGACTTTTGAATATTTTGATTTTGTAGACACATAGCTACCTTTGAGAATATACATAGAATCAGCGTCCATAACTTCCACTAGGAAAGCAGCAAAATCAAAATATTCAATATTATATCATAGAATATTCAATAGGGGCAACATATCGACGTTCATGAATAGAATGAGTGGCAAAGTCATTGAATAAACGACACTAATATGGAATGGCTCTGGTGTGACGATCTGAAGGGTATCGGAATTCTTCATTTCGGATTATAGGATAATTGTATTCCTGATTCCTACTCTTACGGTAAATCAGAAGCCTTATTGGACTCCTCTGAAGACGAACTGGAATAAGTTCAATGGTAAAACAGCATCTTCGGTTGTTGACTCCAAAACGGTCGAGGATTTTGAGAAAACGAGGTAACGGTTATTGTTCTGAGATGGTGGGACATGCCCTAGGAATAAAAGTAAGCCGGTCTGATAGTCAAATGAACTTGTAGCCTAAAGGGAAGCTGTTCTAAAATCATATAAAAAAGCCAGTAAATCAAGGTGAGTCCATATTCGATTTTATACCGATTGCCGTAGTCATCCCTCACTAATATGGATGACTACGGCAATCGGAAATATATATGGTGATATTCTTAAAGATTCCTATTATTATGGTAAATCAGAAGCGGTATGTTATGTGTAACTTGCAAAGGCAATAAAGATACACCCCCATTTAATATTGATAATATACATAGAATCACTTTTTGGATCGATTTATACATGTTCGTCTCTCAATTTATTGTTGTAAACAAAGTATAGGTCACATTTATGATCCGAATTTTTTTTTATAAAATTAAATACACCACATTTTTTTAGTCCAAGAAAAAATCTAATTGAAATTGTTCAAAATCGTGCGAATTTAGATTAGCTACCGTAATTATTTTTCCAATTTCATAAAATTGTGCAATTTAACTTCAATTGTTACGAAGTTTTACACAGTATTCCAAATTAAGTTTGAGTATTGTGTTAGTTAGCACAGGTCACATATTTGGCCCAAGGACGAACCCTATTGTTATTGGAGAAAATCGGTTCAGATTTAGATATAGCTCCCATATATAGTTTCGTCCGATTTTATGTAAATTGTGCACCAAACTCTGAATATTGGTCTGATTGAGACACAATTTTGCACAGTGTACTGAATGGGCTACAGATTGATGTTTGCGAAATTTTGTTGGAATCGGCTCAGATTTAGATATAGCTTCCATATATAGTTTCGTCCGATTTTATGTAAATGGAGCACCATTCTACCAATGTATGTCCGATTGAGACAAAGTTTTGTATAGCGTATTGGAATTACTACAGGTTGACGTCCGTGAAGTTTTGTTGGAATCGATTCAGATTTAGATATAGCTCCCATATATTGTTTCGTCCGATTTTACGTAAATGGAGCACCATACTGCCAATGGATGACATCCGTGAAGTTTTGTTGATTTTATCAAGCTTAATACTTGTTCCATTTGCACGATATTTTGGTGCAAATGGATGAGCTTATGTCTGTTCAATTCACATCAAATATTGCATAGCATATTGGAATGAAATCGTTTCAATTTTAGATATAGCTTCCATGTATATTTTCATCCGATTTCACCTTACGTTGTACCAAAAATTTAAAGTTTGCCCGATTAAGACGAATTAGTGCACAACGTACCAAATGTAACCTAGAATAACGTGTATTGGATTTTGTGTCGAGATATATTTTGGATAGCGCACCATACATAGTTTGCTCGATTTCATACAAATGATTCACATTCAATTTTGATGTTTAATATTGAACATTTTGGTATAGCCCCTAATATATTCGATTTTCATTAAATGCTTTTTTCGTTTTAACCTACGTGAAATAAGTAGAAATTGCAACTACATTGCTTGAATTTAATTATTTTTTTATTAACTAAACTTAAGTTGAATAACAAAAAATGTATACAAAAAACATTTTAGATCACCTTCATTTGTACTCATTACATATAGCAACACTACCACCATTTACATCTTATGTCCATTTGCAAATCTAACACGACAATGCAATCAACAAAATTGGAACTGCAACTGATGCCCTTTTTCCGTTTTGCATTCGTTTTACAGTTTAATCCCACCAGACCACAAATTGCCCTAACAAATACTACGCCAGACATGGCTATTCTTGCAACACTCACCCTGCCGACGAAATTCTATTCGAAAAATAAAACCAAAACGACCACATGAAAAACGTCATGTGACGGGTTGAATGTAGATGTGGTTTTTCCCAAGTTTCAGAATGCAAAACAGTGGAAATATTTTGTGGGGAAATTTTAGAATATATATGTTGTCAATATGAAAAATCTGTTGGGCGTCATATTATTCCAACTATATAATCAAGCTGAGCCTCATGTATACTGAAAAAAATCATCATCGTATGTAGAAGTAATCGTATCTGATAGAAGCTAATTAAACACTTTTTTATCCCACTGTATATATCTCCAACTAAACGTCATAAGCAGTGCATCCAGCACTACGACAAATAACCACAGACAAATTTGTATTTAGGCATTCATGCACCCATTGTCAGAATACAATATTGTTAGATAGAAAACTGTGTTGAGTTTTTAGCAAACTAGTCCTAGACAATTATCAACAAAAATAAAGCCACCGTTAAAACATTTCTTTGATTATTTGATTACCATAACACCACTGTACACAATTGCAATGAGAAGGAGACAAAATAAAACTTAATTAGTGATGTGCCTACTTAACTGCTCTTGTACATACAAATTCAAGAAAACTTTTGCAGCAACTCACACATCAAAGCCCTTTTTAAGTTGTTATTGCAAGTAAAAACCAGTAAGGAAAGTAGTAAAGTCGGACGGGGCCGACTTCACCACTTTGGGTATATTCAACAGATGAATCCAAACAGACGTCGCATTTTTAGAGGACCAGTAAAATGAAATTGGATTCATAAACATGTCCTTCTTCAACCGATACTAATTTTTCATTTCATAAATCGGACGAAAATATATATGGGAGCTATATCTAACTCTGAACCGATTTTCAAGAAACTTAACACAAATCATTCTAGACCTAATTCATTACGCTGTGCCAAATTTCGTGCAAATCGAAAGATATGTAGGGACTTTGGTGCACCATTTACCTTAAATCGGGCGAAACTATATATGGGAGCTATATTTAAATCTGAACCGATTTTCACGAAAGTTAGCACACGTCATTCTAGACTTAATTCAAAACGCTATGCCAAAATTCGTGCAAATCAAATGATTTTCAGAGACTTTGGTGCACCATTTACCTAAAAATCGGGCGAAACTATATATGACAGCTATATCTAAATCTGATCCGATTTTCACGAAACTTAGCACACGTCATTCTAGACTTAATTCAGTAAGCTATACCAAATTTCGTGCAAATCGAAAGATATGTAGGGACTTTGGTGCACCACTTACCTTAAATCGGGCGAAACTATATATGAGAGCTATATCTAATTCTGAACCGATTTTCACGAAACTTAGCACACGTTATTCTAGACATAATTCAGTAGGCTATACCAAATTTCGTGCAAATCGAAATATATATTGGGGCTTTGGTACCCCATTTACCTTAAATCGGACGAAAATATATATGGGAGCTATATCTAAATCTGAACCGATTTTTCCCAATTTCAATAGGGTCCGTCCTTGGGCCAAACAAATGAGCTGTGCCAAATTTCCTCCAATTCGGATTATAAATGCGACCTGTACTTTGTTTACAATTTAACATGGGCAGACGGACGGACGGGCATGCATAAATCGTCTCAGAAAGTGATTCTATGCATATTCTCAAAAGGAACCATGGGTCTATCTCGATTATTTTTGCCTGTTACAAACATATGCACAAAGACATAATACCCTGTACCACAGTGTGGTGAAGGGTATAAAAACTCAAAAATCCATAGTGGTGAATTTAGATAAAAGTGGCGGAAGTTATTTGCTACTAAAAGGTTTTGGTCTGGGTGACCTTGGAGAGTATATTAAGAACCTAAGAGAAAACCCAGTAAGGAAAAAGTAAAATCGGACGGGGCCGCTGTTTGTTTATAATCGAACAAAAATATTTATGTGAGCTATATATAAATCTGGACCGATTTAAAGATACCATTCGGTATGCTGCAACTTTTTGTAGAAGTTTGCGCCAATATGAAAAAAAAATATTTTTAATGAAATGAGAGTAATGAGAGCAGATCAAATTAAACAAATCAAATTAAACTCCACCATAGGTATACTTCAACTTAAAGTTCCAACACAAAATGTGGACATATACCGACAATTGTACCAAGCGATCCGTGAAATATAAATTTCAGCAATTT
Source organism: Musca vetustissima (assembly GCF_032173495.1). NCBI lineage: Eukaryota > Metazoa > Arthropoda > Insecta > Diptera > Muscidae > Musca > Musca vetustissima. Next base: position 10,191 of record NW_026874741.1, read on the forward strand.
TCAATTGGAATTTTTCTTAAAATCTCAAAACCACATGATAGGGTGGACATTCCTTTACGCTAAATATTAAAAATACCGAAAATCGGTATGGGGGCCTAGGTTAAATGCAGTCCGATATAATTCATTCTGATCCTGACGTTCTAGTTTTTTATCTTGATATCTTCCGAAGGTAGAATAATTACAACTAAATAAATAAATTAGTAAGGAAAGTTCAAAAGTCGGACGGACCTACTATATGATACCCTTCACTTCTTTGGGACCATACAAGATATGCTCATATGAACAATATGCTGTAGGAAGAAAAGACATAACAAAATTGTGTGCCAATCGGCCAAACATTGGGTCTTTAGTGCACAATTCGCATTAAATCGGATGAAAATATATATGAGGGCTATATCTAAATTTGAACCTTTTTTCACGAAACTTCTGGACTTAATTGAATACGCTATAACAAAATTTGTGGAAATCGTAAGATATATAGGGACTTTGGTGCAACATTTACATTAAAACGGAAGAAAATATATATGGGAGCTATATCTAAATCTTAACCAATTTCAATAGGGTTCGTCCTTGGGTCAAATAAATGAGCTGCACTAAATTTCATCCAATTCGGATTATAAATGCGACCTGTACTTTGTTTACAATTTAACCTCAACTGGCGGACGGAGATGCATAATTCATATCAGAAAGTGATTCTATGCATATTCTCAAAAGGAACCATGGGTGTATCTCGATTGCTTTTGTACCACAGTGTCTCAATCGGACAAACCTTCGGAGTTCGGATGAAACTATATATGGGAACTATATTTAAATCAGAACTGATTTCAGCAAAACTTCACAGACGCCAAACGTGACCTAATTCAGTACGCTGTGCAAAAATTTGTCTCAATAGGACAAATATTGGGAGTTTGGTGCATCATTTAGATAAAATCGGACGAAACTATGCATGGGTCCCTTTTCTAAATCTCTAATCTAAATTCTCCGTTTTCGATCCAGAAAAAGAGGACATATATTTATAATTTTTAGTGGAAAATTTTGGCACATAATAAGAACCCAATGTACCTAATTGACATGCCTGCATATCTGTCAGCAACACCGACTGATATAAGTTTACTTGTTTTAGGCTCAATATGAATCGCTGTGAAAAATTTCACCTAAATCGAACAAAAGTTGTATATTTGAATCTTTTATTTTGAAAGTGTTTAAGTCCATTTTAGTTTCTGATGCAAATCTTGGTTTTATAGAAAAGTATACAAAACATATTATGTTATATGTTCTATTATGTTTATTGTATGCATAATCCGATTATATGTAAATCTGGGCCGATTTCGATCTGGTGTCTGGGGCACCATTCAGATAAAATCGGACGAAAATATAGATGTAAGTTATTTCTAAAGTTTGAAACATTTTCAAAGTACCTTAACACAGGTAATTTTAGATTCAAAGAGATGACAAGAATTGGATATCGAATTGATTCCGCTTCCACCATATTCTTCTTCTGTGCCCCAAAATATCTGGGTAGAAAATGTTCAATATGAATCTATGTTTTAATATAGTCCCCATATAATAATCCCGCTCAATTTTACGTATTTTAATTGTCCCACGTTAATTTACCAAGTGATATAGCTTTAAGGATGCAAGTCGGAGTATAAAATACCACTTGAGAGAAAATTATGAATGGTGGTCAATATGAAATATAGTCTCCTCCCCATATTGGGTATACTGAAGGTCTATGGCGACTTTTCCAACATGAGTATCTGTTATTTTGTATTTCGTTTTCTCAGAAGATAAAAACTCGTTCCAGGCTATTTTAAATGACATAGACACAATATGTTCCCACTGGTGTTTCGAATGGTAGAGGGTATAAAACGGGTAATTTATTTTCTATTATATAACATTTTCTATTGTATAACACCCCAAATATTATATTAATTTTAATACCCTTCACCACACTGTGGTACAGGGTATTATGTCTTTGTGCATATGTTTGTAACAGGCAAAAATAATCGAGATAGACCCAGGTTGCTTTTGAGAATATGCATAGAATTACTTTCTGAGTCGATTTATGCATGTCCGTCCGTCCGCCCGTCCGTCTGTCCATATTAAATTGTAAACAAAGTACAGGTCGCATTTATGATCCGAATTGAATGAAATTTGGCACAGCTCATTTGTTCGGCCCCAGGACGAACCTTATTGAAATTGGGAAAAATCGGTACAGATTTAGATATAGCTCCCATATATATTTTCGTCCGATTTAAGGTTAATGATGTACCAAAGTCCCTATACATTACGATTTGCACGAAATTTGGCACAGCGTAATGAATAAGGTCTAGAATGATGTATGCCAAGTTTCGTGAAAATCGGTTCAGATTTAGTTATAGCACCCATATATAGTTTCGTCCGATTTATGGTAAATTTTGTACCAAAGTCCCTATATATCATTCGATTTGCACGAAATCTGGCACAGCGTAATGAATAAGGTCTACTGAATGATGTATGCCAAGTTTCGTGAAAATCGGTTCAGATTTAGATATAGCTCCCATATATATTCGTCCGATTTAAGGTAAATTGTGTACCTAAGTCCCTATACATCTTTCGATTTGTACGAAATTTGACATAGCGTACTAAATTAAGTTTAGATTGATGTGTGCAAAGTTTCGTGAAAATCGGTACAGATTTAGATATAGCTCCCATATACAGTATTGTTCGAAACCTAAGCAACTTTTTCTTAGTAAGTAATCATGGTCTTTTATTATCTTGTTAAATTGAATTATGAAAAGTACTTATTTTATTAACTATTGCATTATACAGTCGACTCCGCTTTACTGAAACGGAAAAATTTTGGATTTTTGAACAGAAAATAATTTCAGTTATCCGAACTCATCATAAGAGAAACCCCCCCCCCCCCCATTCACGATTTTTTATTTTTAAGATTTTAAATGGGCTGGTAAATGAATACCAATGATTGTAAATGTTTGTAACTTGGCACATATATATTTGAAGATTTAAAAAGGAAGAAAAATAATTTACCAAAATTTGTTGTTGTTTTGTTGTTGTTTTTTGGGTTTAAAGAAAAGTCCATATTTTCGATGGCGGGCATGATAACTCCACACTGGAACATCGGAGTCCGAAATTGACTTCGCACAACAATTAACAAAATGGCGGAACTTTGAAAATTTTTTTTGGAAAATCGCCTATTTTTTACCACAAACTTAGTTAAAAAATAAGGAAGATCTTCACCGATTGGCTTTATCCTAGTTCATACGAGAGCTACACACTCCCAGAGAAACGTGTCAAAATTTGAAACCGATTGGATTATTAGTTTTTGAGTTATCGTGCCCGCCATTCGTTGTGAGAAAAACGCGTTTAAAGTTTGAAAAGCCCTTTAGCTGTCACTTGATGCTGACACAATAAATCGGCTATATCTTCAAGAGTTCTTGAGATTTTCACTTAAAATTTTGTAGGAACATTCTAGAATTAGAGTAGATACGAATTAAATAAAAAAAAAATTTTGACACCGAGAATGGGGGGGGGGGTCCCCATAAGCGAAACATTTTTTACTTTTACGAATTTCAATAATCTCTTTATCATAGCGAATTTGTTTGTTTCGATTTTTTTAAGAAAATAAACGATAGAAATTAAAACTAGTTAACATGTTCACTGCTTATGGGAATTTTATTATGGACTGTAAAACTTATGAACTTGTAACGAAATCCATCGTCTGCCTGTTGCAATCGTAAGACCTATCTTAAATACAACGTTTGATTTTAAGAACCTAAAATATCGGCCGATTTAAAGTCTTTTTAACAGCTGGCTAAGATGTAATACCCAATATGAGGTTGTAAATGAGTATAATACTTCCTTGCAAAACTTGTCACCAGACTTCAATACCATTGAGAACCTTTTCAGCATTTTAAAACGAAGGATTGGAACACGTCGCCTTAAAAACAGACAGGAACTAATGAACTGCTCAAAATCAGAGTGGGAAGCTATACCAACAACAATTCTAACAAATCTTATAGAATCAATGCCAAAAAGTTGTGCGACAATGATAAAAAATAACGGGTATCATACGAAATATTGAAAGTTGCTTAGGTTTCGAACTGCTACTTTGTGAGTTAATTTTGTTTTCATTTCTTTATTTTTTTCCAAAGAAATATAATTTAAATTTGTTGTTATTTTCAGATTATAGACACACAGTAGAGTAGTAAATAAAATATATATTTTTATAAATCAATTTAACGATATCATATAAGACCATGACTACGTACTAAGAAAAAGTTGCTTAGGTTTCGAACAATACTGTATATTTTCGTCCGATTTAAGGTTAATGATGTACCAAAGTCCCTATACATTACGATTTCCACGAAATTTGGCACAGCGTAATGAATAAGGTCTAAAATGATGTATGCCAAGTTTCGTGATAATCGGTTCAGATTTATATATTGCTCCCATATATATCTTCGTCCGATTTAAGGTAAATTGTGTACCTAAGTCCCTATACATCTTTCGATTTGTACGAAATTTGGCATTGCGTACTAAATTAAGTTTAGATTGATGTTTACAAATTCCGATACAGGCGTATGGACTTGTAGGGGTTCTAAATCTACAGAGTAGCTTTAGAGCCGAAAGTATTTGTTGCACAAAGACGAACAACAGTAAATATGAATATTAGACAACACAAGTATACAGGCAATACTTACGTGTTGCTAATAAGGAACTGGTGGTGGTTTGTAAAAATAAAACACTTATTTAAATATTTAGACGCTGGCGGTCTGAATTATGTTTTCTTTATTTAAACAACAATTCTTTTTAGCGGCAAAGTTATTTAGCTTTCTTCCTTGCTTCTTCTTATTTAGCGATTGGTATTCTCTGATGACGATAGGTAATAGTTGAGGTACCGATAAGTAGACTTATCGATGACATAATCGATGGAACCTCAACATGCCGGGCCCCTTGCACGGGTGCAACAATATAGTAATTTCCATTCTTGGACCCTTGTCATCCATTCTCAGTTTCAAACTCTCTGCAAAGAATACATGAAAGAAGAAAATTCGCCATACTCCATATGACATTAGTAAAATAGACTTTCATTTATTTAAATTATTTCTCTTGTGTTGTTTCATTCATTTTTTTTTAAATTTTCGTTTAGTCACCTCTAGTGACAAACGACCACCTCTAGTGGAAATTATATTGAAGGGATCAGTTATAAAAATTATGATCAGCTTCGTAGCCACCTCTAGTGGACTTTTTACATATTTCTTATCACCTCAAGTGAATTTCATCTTTTAATCCAATTTCATTCTTCGAGGGATCTATGTTATTAAACTCTTTATCACTTCTTTAGCCACCTCCAGTGGTTATACATACTTTTTACAATAATCTTCCACCTCGAGTGGAAAATTTCTGTTTTAGTGAAATTAAAGAATACAATTTCACAAACATTTTCAAATGATTATCCACCACTAGTGGACAACTTTTATCATATTGTTGTCACCTCAAGTGACTTTTGACTTAAACAAGCTCTTCTAAGCGGTTGATTTGCCATTACATCACCACCAGTAAATGTGTCTGCGACACAATGTTCGTTCTGAATAAATTTCATCACATTTCTTTCAATACTCACAATCATTTTTTAATACCTTTCAATAATTTTACTATTACAAACATCTTTTCAAGTACCAATTCCGACTTGCTTTTCACATCTCACATTTGCTCATTCAATTAATTACTTTATTGCTGGTGTGGCACTTTAAATTTATTTTGGCTTATAAAAATATGCTTATGTTTTTCTTCTGAAATTTGCTTGTCTCTGCCTAGAATTCTCTTATATTTTGTCGTAGGACCATAAATGTACCATCCAAATATTGAATTTTGAGCTATTATACTCCCAAATATATTTGTTTTAGTTCCATTTAATATTATGGATGGTAATACATCGCTACCGATTAACATATCAACCTCATTTGATTTTAGGAATCCAGGATCTGCAAGTTTTAAATCTCGTATTTCATTTCCGTCATATATTGGAATAGATTCAGTGGGATTTTTACTTGTTAGGCTTTGTATTACTAAAGCATTTACGCTTACCATATTGTTTGCATTTCCACACAATTTTATGTTACACGCTTTATTACTATGTGCAACTACTGAACCACTTATTCCGCTAATGTCAAAATTAGACTCACTTGTTTCAACACCCATTCGGTTTGCCATTTTGCTAGTTATAAATGATCTTTTAGATCCTGTATCTAATAAAGCTCTCGCTGTGAAAGTTTTTTCATTGCACTTGACTTTTACAAGCGCTGTTGGTAACAAAACATCATCTTCACTAATTGTCAAATTAGATTCTACCCTTGATCTTTGTACTGAAGAATTGGATGTACTTGACATGTCATCTGTCGTGACATGCGACATTG
>NW_026874742.1:0-16919 GCF_032173495.1 Musca vetustissima
CAGCTCGATCCGTCTGACTATGTCGATGTCCGAGAATAGATGGTTCATTCGATATTCACCATCGACGCAAATTGGCCCATAGATCTCCCGCAAGTACCCATGCTTCAGACGCATACAACAGCACGGGTAATATCAGCGTCTTGTAGAGTGCGAGTTGCTTACTCAGACCATAGTAGCATCTGTTGGCCAACACTATCCTTCTCCGGAATTCAGGGCTGATAGTTTTAGTTTTGCTTATAGCGGTACCGAGGTATTTAAAATATTTACTACCTCAAAGCTGTAGTTTTCAACTTCCACAGTGGGTCCGAGTATACTGGACGTCTTGCGCGTTGATACCATCAACTTGGTATTCACGCCAAGTTATATTGCATACAGCCAAAAGGAAATGAGATAGACACATGGTTCCTTTTGAGAATATGCATAGAATCACTTTCTGAGTCGATTTATTCATGTCCGTCTGTCCGTCCATGTATTTTTGTGAACAAAGTACAAGTCGCATTTATGATCCGATTTGGATGAAATTTGATACATGTCACTTATTTGCCCAAGGACGAACTCTATTAAATGGTGCCCCAAACTCCCTAAATATCTTTTGATTTGCATGAAATTTGGCACATCGTACTTAATTAAGCCTAGAATGATGAGTGCCAAGTTTCGAGAAAATCGGTTCAGATTTAGATATAGCTCCCATATATAGTTTCGTCCGATTTAAGGTAAATGGTGCACCAAAATCCCATATATATCATTCGATTTGCACGAAATTTGGCATAGAGTATTGAATTAGGTCCAGAATGATGTGTGCTAAGTTTCGTGAAATCGGTTCAGTTTTAGAATAGTTCCCATATATAGTTTTGTCCGATTTTTTGTAAATGGTGCACCAAAGTCCCTATATACCTTCTGATTTGTATGAAATTTGGCACAGCATTCTGAATTAAGTCTAGAATGATGTGTGCCAAGTTTCGAGAAAATCGGGTCAGATTTATATATAGCTCCTATATATATTCTTCCGATTTAAGGTAAATGGGTCTCCAAAGTCCCATAATACACTGTGGTACAGGGTATTATGTCTTTGTGCATATGTTTGTAATAGGCAAAAGGATACGAGATAGACACATGGTCCCTTTTGAGAATATGCATAGAATCACTTTTTAAGTCGATTTATGCACGTCTGTCTGTCCGTCCGGCCATGTATTTTTGTTAACAAAGTCCCTATATATACTTCGATTTGCACGAAATTTGGCACAGCGTACTGAATTAAGTCTAGAACTATGTGTGTTAAATTTCGTGAAAATCGGTTTAGATTTAGATATAGATTCAATATATATATTCGTCCGATTTTATGTAAATGGTGCACCAAAGTCACTATATATCCTTCCATTTGCACGAAATTTGGATTTACAAGTAAATGAAGAACTCAAAGTGTGGCCGAACATGTGACAAGTTTCGATGAAATCGGTTTAGATTTCGATATTTTGCTTTAAATTTATTTACATAATTTTGTCCCATTGTAAGGAGCAACTCTATATCTGACCAAAATTTAGTATAGGTTGCAGAATGACATGTTAAGGGTCCTTCAAAAATGCGACGTCTGTTAGGATTCCATCTATTGTATATACCCAAAGTGGTGAAGGGTATCATATAGTCGTGAAGGGTATTCATAATTACTCCGCTTTACTAACTGTATTATCATTAAGTCATCTTCGAAATTATTTTCTAACCAAACTACGTTAAACACCTTTCCAACATCTGTATTTAATCAAATTCCGCAAATTTGTCACTTTTTATGATAGGAAATTTTATTGATGCCAATTAACATTTTGTCAAGTGTAAAATCAGTTAACGTATCGTATTATTTACCATTTGGAGAGGGCTTGGCCCGATCAATGCCATCTTTTCTATCGTAAAGATCTTCTTTGTGAGATTTGACACGTTTTAATCGACACCAGCAATTCAAGGAAGTTTATTGAACTCATAGATACTATTTTATAGATAATATTTGGAAATTAAAATCAGTTAAAAGAAATAAAATGATTCATCAAATATATACACAATTTGTGAGCACAACAACAACAACAGAAAGTGTAAACAAATATATTCTAGAGAAGTTAAATTAATTTGGTGGATGGGAATTCCACGAGTATTATAGTTTAGTTGTGGTTTTGTTTTTTTCGACTTTAAATTATTATTACGATTAGCATCTTCTCATTAAAAAAACTCTTCATCCACCGGAGCTTGGTCAACAAATCAATACGGAAGAATACGTTTGTACGTTTTACTGTTTATGATGTGTAATTGTTTCAAATCTGAGCAAAATTAACTGGTTTTTGGGTATTCGACATTTAAATATTCTTTCTACGTCATAGGTAATAGGTACAAAATATATAAACAACAAAATCTCTTGTAACACAATGCCGATTGATGTAATCAGCAGTTCATTTGTTTATAAACAAAAAATAGAAACTTGTTCACAAAAATTGATTTGGAGGGAATTCTATAAGCGAAAAGAAATACAAATTTAAAATTATGATCTCCATACGAACTAGTTTTTACGTCATCATATTTATACTCTGCACAGTTATGATGTTATGCTTGTTTTGACCAGATGTTGGTGACATTTCGAAGTATTAGGGTACTTAATACAACTACTATATTTATAATTTTCAAAATTATGGGAAGGTACCCGAAGAAGCTGCCCTATGGACCTCATCTTCAGATTTGATGTAGCTTTGGCAAAATATAACGATGTGCAATCAATGGTTTAAATATGATACTCTATTCGTTTCAAATGAAATTTACAATTTGTTGAAATGTTGACCTATGTAAGGGAGGTATCGGAAGGAGTAGACCTATGAAACCATTGTCACCATTGTCATGGGACTTCATATAGGTTTGGTAAAAGTATTAGATTTGCAAAGCTATGGTTAAATCGGACATTCCGTTCGATTAATTTTGGATTTAAAATTTTTTGACATTTTGTGGGAGAGTCCCATAATCTATACTAATAAAAGGGAAAGTGATTGACTGACCGACTTAACGATTCATCAAGGCTCAGACGAAAGGGCTCAAGCTAAAATCTTGAAATTTTGGGTGAGGATCACTTTTAGTCCAAATGTGGCAGATAAGGCTGGGTTATTGGAAATTCGTTCGTGATCGGCAGGATGGAGTGTAGAATAGATGTAGTAAATGGTTCTTGGACACTCGAACTATAAGTATCCGAAAATCACTAAAATGTACTAAATGGTACAATGTCATTGCATGATAATGAATAGAGCAAAAAACTTGGAATTTGGAATGCGAATTAAGGTTGGTAAGTAGAGTCAATAAAGGAGGTGGTTTTGAAAGCATGAAATATGGTACTATGATACAATTTGAATTTTGAGAAAAGGATGGAACTGGAATCCTGAAATTTGAAATTAACATTACCATCGTAGGTAGTATAGCAATATTTAAGTAGTTTTGAAAATTTGTATTTATGGTTACGAAAAAGTACTAAATGGTACTATATATGTTACAATTTGGATTTGGGGGAATCAATAGAGCTGGAACACTAAAATTTGGAAATAAAATTACTCTTGGAGTGTAGGATTGGATTATGCAGGAAGTTTTGGAAATGTTTAGTCTTGGAAATTCATACTAATGGGTACTAAATGGTACTAAATATGGTAAAATTTGATTTTTGGGTGTCTAATAGAATTGGAATCCTGAACTTTGGTGTTAGGTTCACTGTTGGGGTGTAGGGTTGGGATATGAAGGGTGTAGGTTGGGATATGTAGGAAATTTTGGAAATGCATACTAATGTGTTCTAAATAGTACTAAATTTGGTTGAATTTTAATTTTGGGTGAACCGATAGAGCTTGAATCTTTCTATTTCTATTGTATTTATATTAATGTGTACTAAATAATACTGAATTTGGTAAAATAAAGATTTGGATGAAACATCAAATTTGGAATTAGAGTACAAATGGTAATAAATGGTACCAAAATTAGTATAGAGCTTGATTTGTGTAGCAAGTTTAAAATCTAAAAGTTTGCTTACTCTATCTTGATTCAAATGCACATACAGCAGTTGCGAATAAATCGACATAGAATTATTTTCTGATCGAGGGTATATATAATATATAAGCTCTCCGACGATTACTTTGAGGTATAGCAAACGGAATAACAAATGTTAGTATACATTCTGTCCTATGGTGGAGGTATAATAAAAAGTTGTTTGCAACATCTCTAAATATTTTCGTTATAGGTCCGTGCTTCGACATATAGAGGTATATAGTCCCCATATAACGGTAGCCCCAGTATTCGGTATTTTTTCCAACCAATTTGGCTGTAATTTGGTATTTCGGGTTCTCATTGTATAGCACATTTCCGTACTAAACCCAGTAAGGAAAGTAGTAAAGTCGGACGGGGCCATATAATACCCTTCACCACTTTGGGTGCCAATCGGACCAACCTGGGGAGTTTGGTGCAGCAGTTATATCTATCTTCTAGGTTATATTAACTTCAGTACGCTGTGGAAAAGTTGGTGTCAATTTTGTGTAAAATCGGACTAAAACATATATGTAGAAGATATATCTAAATCTGAACTGACTTCAACGAGACTGGCCAGAGATTAATTTACATTAACTACAGTTCATTATAGAAAATTGTGGGGCAATTGGACTGAACTTTGGGTCTTTAGTGCACAATTTACATAAAATAGGACGAAAATATATATGGGAGCTATATCTAAATCTGAACCGATTTTCACGAAACTTAGCACACATCATTCTAGACTTAATTCAGTGCGCTATACCAAATCGAAATATATATAGGGACTTTGGTTCACCATTTACATTAAATCGGACGAAAATATATATATGTGAACTATATCTAAATCTGAACCGATTTTCACGAAACTTAGCACAAATCATTCTAGGCCAAACACTTCGTGCAAATCGAAATATATTTAGGGACTTCGGGCGCACCATTTACATTAAATCGGACGAAAATATATATGGAAGCTATATTTAAATCTGAATAGATTATCAAGAAACTTAACACACATCATTCTAAATCTAATTCAGTGCGCTATACCAAATTTCGTCCAAATCGAAAGATATATATATAGACTTTGGCACACCATTTATCTTAAATCAGACGAAATTATATATGGGAGCAATATCTAAATCTGAAACGATTTTTCCCAATTTCAATACGGTTCGTCCTTAGAACAAATAAATGAGCAGTGCCAAATTTCAACCAAATCGGATGATAAATGCGACCTGTACTTTCTTTACAATTTAACATCAACAGACGGACGGACATGCATAAGTCGACTCTGAAAGTGATTCTATGCATATTCTCAATAGGAACCATGGGTCTATCTCGTTTCCTTTTGCCTGTTACAAACATATGCACAAAGACATAATACCCTGTACCACAGTGTGGTGAATGGTATAAAAACTTGACCTATGCAGAATTTGTCCTTCTAGATTCTTGGGATTTCATCCCCATAAGGAATTTTTCACTTTCCTGACCCTCGACTTTCATTGTGTCATATCAGATCATATTGCTAATATCAGACGAAATATTATAACTTTTTAAAAAGATATTTGCAAAAGCTTGGGCCAAAATAAATTCACTATAGCTTACCAACATAGTTCCGTAGGGTATTCAACAGAACTGAAACAAAACAAAATTAAGATTTTAACGTCACATTGTTGCTACTGAAATATGAATGAAGCTATTGAAAACACATAAACATAATTCCATGCATATCAAAAGAAATTTAAATAATAATGGTTGTGATCTCCATTCTCTATTGAAACAAAATACGATAGTCATTCTTGATGATCGTCGCAAATTTCGAAATACATAATTAAAGAAAAGACTAGAAGAATTTCTATAAATTTAAGGTATTTACATGAATATCGAATAGTCATTTGTTAACCCGAGAAAGAGTAGACCATTATAAATTTGATATCGTTAAACGAAATTATGAGTAAATTTGTAGTTTTGTTATTTTCCGTTCTATTAGTAGGCCTATTTTGCAATGCCGCAAAATGTGAAGAAGTTCAGACATTGGAAAATATTCAAAGTGAAAATGATGCTGCTGTTGTTCCCGTTGTAACAGAGCAGTTGGACAATATTGATGTGTTGACAAACAGCCAAGCGGATTTGCCAATTTTAGAACCACAAGTTCGCCAAGGACGTCAAGTTTTTGTTGGTATCTATCCACCACCAGTACCTTATTACGGTGTAGGAGGCATCTATGGAGGTGGTTTTTATGGAGGCGGTGGTGGAGGTTTTTACCGACGCGGATTTTATGGTCGTCGTAGTTTCCGTCGTTTCGGTGGACGTCGTCGTTTTTATGGTTAAGATGTTATTAGGTTAAGAGAAATTTAGAAAATTTATTTATTTTAAGGTGGTTATTTATTAAACAATAAAATGTATAAATTTGTTTGTTTTGTTTCCATTTCGGCCATTGTACTCTAAATCATCTAGAATGTTTTATACACATCGAAGCATTGATTCAGGTATAGTGTAGTCATATTTTTAGAGCCTGAGATGCATCAAATCAAGTTATATGTTATCGATGCATAAATCAACTCAGAAATATTGCCAGAAGTAACTATGGGTCTAACTTACACAATGACACAATACACAAACGGACCTAAAAGTTATTTATTAGTTTTTACTTAAATATGAAATATGTGTATAACATTCACTACACTGTGGTACAGGGTATTATATGCATATATATGTAACAGGCAAAAGGAAACGAGATAGACACATGGCTCCTTTTTTTAAATTGTAAACAAAGTACAGGTCCCATTTATGATCCGACTTGGATGCAATTTGCACAAAATTATTTTAAGTTTTTACCTGTTAGGAAAAATGTCATTATTAGAATTAATATCCTCCAAATTACAATTTAGCAACCAATCTGCTAAAATCACGATAGAAATCGCAATATCTAAGATGGAGAGTATACAAAATTCGACAGAGAGATTTTTATTAATTTTTGCCAACAAAATATAAAAACCAGTGAGCGGAGCAGTATAGTCGGACGGGGCCGACCATACGATACCCTACACAACTACCACGAACTCTAACTTTCTGAGGATGTTTATTCCGAGTCGGAGTAATATTTCGTGATATTTGCCCCCTCTTGTCCGATTAGAGGTTAACAACACCTCTTCCTTACTTTTTTCGAATATTCAGTACAGTCCTTCTAATTACTTGTCCAGATTACCTTCACGGTGGGTTGTGTTGTGATTTTCGGATTATACTCTACTCGAAAACACACAAAAAATTATGTTTTCGGTCCATTTCATCCCAAGATTTTAATCTGATCATCACCGAAAATTGTAGGCGTTGTTCTTGACCATAACTGGAACTTCATGAAAAATTTCAAAGCCATCAGCGCGATATTTCTCCCTCTAATGTGGTAATGGGTTACTAAATAATATCTGAATACGTAAGCACCTGTAAATATTTGACTGTAACTCCCACATCTGAGTAGATACATCACTATATTTGGTATCAATTTAAACGCCAACCACTCCTCTTGGATATGCTATCAACTCCTTGGGTCTACATCCTCCAGGAGTAAATATATATGTCATAGAATTCAAATTTTGTCATTTTTCACACAAAAGTCAGGGTCCATTTGACCCGCTAGATATTGACCGATCTTTATCAAAACATGCATGCTTATTCTCTGGCCCGATCCCCTTCTCCATGCAAAAATTCGCGGTGTTTGGGCCATAATTGCGGCCTCTGGAGCGACCAGAAAAACCGACAAAAATTTAGTATTTGGTCCATTTCATCCCCTAAATATTAACTGATCTTTTCCAAAAACAATAGGGGTCTTCATTGGCCAGAACCCATCCTACATGCAAAATTTCGTGAAGATTGGTCCATAACTGTGGCCTGTATCGTGTTTACAAATTATAATGGACAGACGGACGGACGGACGGACGGACGGGCGGACACACATGTCTAGATCGACTCAGCTAGTCGAGATATGACGATCGGTATACTTAAAGGTGGGTCTAGGACCAATATTTCGCGGCGTTACAAACATTTGGGGCTGCACAAAGCTATAATACCCTGACAACATAGTTGTGTAGGGTATAAATATTGGTCGATGTTTGTTGTATAAAAGGTTCGGCTCCTTTACAAAATTAATATTATGGTTCTAGGCGCATTTTCAAACCGATGTGATTTGTTTAGTATTAAGAAGTGGTTGTAACAACCAGGTTTATAATACCATGTTCATACATACCGCCCATACTGAGGTCATGCGTCATTTTCGATATGTCCAAGGTCCTAGCCAAATTTTATAACTTGAGTGTCAGTTGTTTGGTAATTCGTTTTCTTCTAGCCATAATTTACCATGCCATACCCTCTTCTATCAATAGAATTGGTAGTAGATTAAATACCAGTCATTCATCTTTATTATACTCGTAACTTATCCGGATAATGTTTACGGGAGTGAATATTTACGCCATAAGATAATCATATAGAGTAACTTCGGTTAATTTGGACTATGCGTCTAATGTGGACCACCCCCCATGTCTAAGAAAATGCCTGAAATATGTCAATGCCGCCTTGATAAATGTTTTTCTAATTAGTGAAAACAAACATCAAACTAGGTTTTTAATAAATTAATTTATCACAACCAATCCACAACCTACCTTAAAACTTACTGATCCTCATTACCCACACATACTGGTACATATTACCCGCCAAGTTATTTTTATTCGCAGTTTAGAGTTCTTTGAAATATAAAGTAATAACAACATTTTGATAGACAAATATATATAATGTTTGACCTGGAATATATCTAGCCAACAAATCTACTATGTTTCGAAAACAATTTGTTTTTATTTTTTACCATTGTTACAATATCCTACAATATCCAAACCAGTAAGGAAAGTAATAAAGTCGGACGGGGCCGACCCTTCACCACTTTGGGTATATTCAACAGATGGAATCCTAACAGACGTCGCATTTTTGAAGGACCATTAAAATGAAATTAAACATGTCATTCTGCAACCTATACTAAAATTTGGTCAGATATAGAGTTGTTTCTTATAATGGGACAAAATTATGTTAATAAATTTAAAGCAAAATATCTAAATCTAAACCGATTTCATCGAAACTTGACACATGTTAGGTTACACTTATTTCAGTATGTTTTTTTTGCATTCGGCCACATTTTGAGTTCTTTATTTATTTATAAATCCAAAATCGGACGAAAATATGTATGGGAGCTATATCTAAATCTGAACCGATTTTCACGAAATTTAACACACATCGTTCTAGACTTAGTTCAGTACGCTATGCGAAATTTCGTGCTAATCGAATGATATGTAGGGACTTTGTTGCACCCTTTACCTAAAATCGGACGAAAATATATATGGGAGCTGCATCTGAATCTGAACCGATTTTCACGAAATTTTAGACTTAATTCAGTACGATATGCCAAATTTCGTGTAAATCGAAGGATATATAGGGACTTTGGTGTACTATTTACCTAAAATCGGACGAAAATATATATGGGAGCTATATCTAAATCTGAACCGATTTTTCCCAATTTCAACAGTGTTCGTCCTAGGACCAAATAATTGAACTTTGCCAAATTTCATCCAAATCGGATCACAAATGCGACCTGTACCTTGATAACAAAAATACATGGACGGACGGACAGACGGACATGCATAAATCGACTTAAAAAGTGATTCAATGCATATTCTCGTTTCCTTTTGCCTGTTACAAACATATGCACAAAGACATAATACAGTGTGGTGAAGGGTATAAAAAGAAAATGGTGGTCCACATTACCCTAAGTTACTCTAGTCATTTTACTAACAAATGTGTTTGTTTATTTGAACCGCTCTAAGGTGAGTAGAAAAAAAAAAAAAAAAAAAAAATAAAGATTTGGTTTATTTTATCCTTAAAATATCTGATCATCATCGAAAAATATATTTGTCGTTCTTAGCAGTCAGCGCGTGTTGTAATGACGATATTAAAAACATGACCAATTTAAAAGACACCCACTGCTCTGGTCTATATTCTTCAGTAGTAAATATTGTGCTATAGAAAGCAAACTTTTTAATTTTTTACACTATTATCGAGAAAAGTGTCATGCTTATTTCATGGGCAGATCTCCTTCTCCGTTTAAAATCTGATGTTCGGATCATAATTGTGGCCTCTAGAGGGACCTGAAAAACAGACAAAAAATAGAGTTTTTGGTCCATTTGATGCCGTAAATATTAATCTATCATTACCAAAAATAATAGTTGTCTTCATTGTCCGGAAATGGGCTTACATGCAAAATTGTGAGACCATTGATCCATAACTGCGGACTGTATTGTGTTTACATATTATGGTGGACAGATGGACGGACATGCATATCTAGATTTATATGTGGTAAAATGTATAAGAAATAACTCATATGTAAATTAATTTACATTTTGCACAAAGCGTCACAGACGAAATCTTTATTCACACACACATTAGGAAGAACATATCAACATAATATTTGTCTTTTCTAAAATTAAGATAAATAACAAACAAATTTTGTATTGTGAAAGTTATAAATCAAATGAATATTTATAAGACCAAGACATAAAAACGAAAACTGCTGAATCATTTATAAATTATACAAATCGTTATGGAATATTATTTAACATCGATTTACTTTCGTTTATTGATGTTTCTAGAAGATGGAAACAGGAAAAAAATTGTCAAAAAGAAATTTGTTTTGCAGAAACACAACACAAAAAAGAACATGTAAAAATTAACACAACCAAAATTTAATACTTTTTGTTTTGATTTTTTAAATTGTCCATCGATGGGTCAATCACTTATTGATTGTTGTTTAAACGCTTAATGATGGTTTACGGGGGATTGGGGAAGCCCCTTTGTTTTTGGGTTTTCCAAACAACGGTTATGGATAGTTCGTTCTGTTTTCATTTATAAGATAATAATTGATGATCATCATTTTGGCTAATAATGGAATGGAAATTTACTACAATTACACACACATACATGAACACACAATTATTACATTTATAACAACGTTAAATCTCTAAATATGATAATTGCTGTAAACAACCAAAACTAGAAGTTTTTAATGACAATTAGAGTTTTAAGAACATCAAATTTTAAGGCTTCGATACAACCCCCATTTCCCCCCTTTTCTTAAATTGTATTATATTTTATTTCCATAAAAGCCGTCATGGATGGCATCATTTCTCAAACCCACTTTTAATTGCCTATTATCATGAATGTAATAACTTAATACTATTACCACCGTACTTTACTTCAATTGTTGATATTTTTGGTTGTTTGTTTTTTATTTTAAGACGCCATAATAAATTCTCATATTGTTAATGAATCACTAACTAAACATGATCATCAACTTAAAAATATTTGCTACATTTATTAGATCAGTTATTGTCTGTTAACTTTTAATAACTAACAGAGGGTCTGGGGCAGGTAATCGACGTTGAACGAATTTCCAATACTCTATATCAGTAAATAAAAAATTAAAATCAGTAAAATAATTGCTCTCTAAAGATGGCCTTTAGAAGGTCTTACATCTGTAGACGAATTATAATATGGTTTTTAGTCGATTTTTATCCATATATTGTTTATACAAAATATGCGACAAGATTTTGAAGGGTGGAACATTTGGCGAATGTATAAATAACCCAGACGAGTTTAATCAACCGATTAAACATGCCAAAATTTTTATACCCTCCACTATGAGCATAACAATCAAAATATCTAAAATTAATGGGGGCTCCCAGGAGAAAACTCATGTTATGATAGGACCTTGAACATACCGAAAAATACGTGAGAAAAAGATGATTGAAATTCTCAAAATATCTAATAGTGGGACTACCGTTATATGGGGCTATAATAAAACGGAGATCAATATTGATATTTTTGGTAGTAAGATGTGACAACCAAAGTGAATGTAAAGTGCCAAATTACAGCCAATTCGGATGAAAAATCTGTCTAAAATCTCCAAATGCAAAATTTCAAAGCTCAATCTTAAATATTGCAATTTCTTTCGAGATTTTAACAGACGGACATACGTAATCCGGCATCGAATATACACGCCACCTTATGGTGGAGGGTATAAAAAAATTGCTAAGCGTGGTTATATATTTATCGGGATCGGGATCGGTGTTGAGAGTTTCTCTCTCTTGAGAGAGTAATTAGAGTTGCGCTATTTTTAATTTTGTAACAAGCGTACTTTTTGTTCACAAAAGGTACGAATTGACATAAACGTACCAAAACAAAAATTAGATTCCTTTATTATTCGTGAATACATTTACGCTTAAATAATAACATATGTTATTTATGCAAATAACTGGTATAAATATTGGCCAATATTTCTCGATAATTATGATTTATTATCATTTGAAGTAGAATTTTGGGTACCTTTTCGTACTTTTTTGTTCCTACCTGTGGTAATGTTTTCCAACACAATTAACAATTTACCACTGTGAGAGAGAGAAACTCTCAACACCGATCCCGACAAATATAAAACCACGCTAATCACATGGAATAAATTGTCAGCTTTAACCTTGATACAGAATCTGCTTATTATTGGGTAAAATTAAAGTATTACCCACTTTAAGTATTTTGATATTCCTAGGCACATTTTCCAACTTAAGTGTAGTTGATTTGGCTTTCAGTGTTCTTGTTCGGTAAATAACTTATTCACGGAACATTTTCAATATAAGTCTATTTTTTTCGACATAAATCATTTTTTTCATTATATTTTTCATCATGTAATTTTCATATCTGCGTTTTGGTACTTCGTTTTAATAGAGGCTAATAATCCTCCTGGATTCATGTTTTTTAATATAGTTCCCATATAATGGAACCAAGCAAATTTTATGAATATTGCATGTCCGCCTCAGAGGTAAAAGGAATCGAGATAGACCCATGGTTCCTTTTCAGAATATGCATAGAATCACTTTCAGAGACTTACTTAGCTGGTTTGTTACAGAACGGTTTTCCATAAGCTTAAAAAAGATTTCCAAGCGCGTCGGTCTTGTGCGCATATTCACCATTTTGGATGACTACGTTCCATGATGTTGTTTTCTACTTGGTCTTTCCATCTAATTCATGGCCTTCCCCTTCTACGGGAACCATCAGTAGGCTCCTTTTTTATGCCTTTTGAGCTGGAGCATTCTCATTCTCATCCGCACAACATGGCCTAGCCACCGTAGTCGCTGCATCTCAATACGGCTGACTATGTCGATGTCCGCGTATAAATTGTAAAGCCCTTGGTTCATTCGAACAAAGACCACAAGAGCTACCTCATCTGCTTGCGCAAGTGCCCATGCTTCTGATCCATATAATAGCACGGGTAGTGTCAGAGTCTTATAAAGTGTGAGTTTGGTCTGGCGGGAGGTGGCCTTGTTTCTAAACTGCTTACTTAGACCGTAGTAGCATCTGTTGGCCATCACAATCCTTCTCCGAATTTCAAAACTGATGTCACTTTGGCAGCTATATAAACTAACATTGAAGCTGTATTTTCAATTTGTTCAAAGGTGACTCATTTTCAATTTGTTCAATTTGTTACCGCTCGCAATGTTCGACCCATTATATCGATGTCATCGGCGTAGGCGAGTAAAATGTGTTGTTTGGTGTACAGAGTGCAATTTCTGTTCACCTTTGCGTCTCGTATGACCTTTTCCAGCAGTATGTTAAAAAGATCACACGACAAACTGTCACCTTGTCTGAATCCTCGTTCGGTATTGAATGGCTCCTTCCCTACTTTAACTGCTAACATTGTGCCACTTAAAGTTATCCTGCATAGCCGTATTACTTTTGCAGGAATGCCGAACGTAGACATGGCTTTAAACACCTCTGAACGGATAGGGCTGTCGAATGCGGCTTTATAGTCGACAAATAGGTTGTATGTGTCGATGTTCTTTTCGTGGGTCTTTTCCAGGATTTGGCGCAGAGTGAAAATCTGGTCAATGGTGGATTTGCCAGGTCTGAAGCCGCATTGGTATGGTCCGATGATGTCATTGACGATTGGCTTCAATCGTTCACACAGCACACTTGATACCACTTTATATGCGATGGGAAGGAGACTTATTCCTCTATAGTTGCCACATATCGTCTTGTCTCCTTTTTTGTGCACGGGACACAGGATGCTGAGGTTCCAATTATTGGACATCCACTCTTCTAGACAAATTGTACTAATCAGCTGGAGGATGCTCCCCGACCAGCATCTGGCCACCAGTCTTGAATAGTTCGGCTGGTAACACATCGGCTCCTGCTGTTTTGTTGTTCTTGAGCCGATTAATTGCTTTTATGACCTCATCTTGGCTAGGTGGTATATAATCTATACTATCATCTCTTATTGGATCTGGGGTATCTTTTACAACACCACTATTTGATACTAGAAGCTTTTCAAAATGCTACTTCCAGATCCTCAACACGCTGTCTGTATTGTCACCAGGTTTCCTTCTTCATGGCTAATATTGATAGCCCTTGTTAAGAGATTTCTACCCAATTATAACTCAATATAAGAACTTACAGCCAAATAAGTTTGGCCGGGCCCATCATGATATTCCCTCCACCATATGGTGTATACCAGATCATGGATCTATGTTAATAATTTTAATACCCCCACAATAATGTGGAATTTATATACAATTTTTTATATCGAAAGATTCTGCTCGCATATCTAAAAATTACGGAATTTAGCGGAAATAAATATGACTAAAAACAATAAACACACATCTTAACTACACATGCATGACATACGTAAATTGTACTTCCTATTCACTCATTTCATTTAGGGTGTAGGTTGTCAGCAATTCACCGGTACTATATAATTACAATTACTTAGATGAGTAATAGTTCTGAAGATGACAAAATATTTCCAGATGACTGACTATTTGCTTAGTGACGTTACAAAATGTTGTGCGGAACCACCCATAGCCGGTAAAGTACCTGTAAGGTGAAAACCAGTTTTTTGTTTGTTTGTCTGTCGATTTGATATGATCTCAATAATTAACGTTAATTAACACATCCATTTTTTATGGTTCACAGTCTTGGCAAAATTCGGAAATATTGTTGACTTATAATATTGTCATAATTCATATTAATGTGCAATGTGATTTCAAGTTGTTATTGTTAAGCACTTCTAAATTGCAAATTCTAGGGGGATAATAAATATGTGCACACGAATGCAATGTATGTGTAGGCAATAGAGTGGGTCGTGGAGAATTGGAATTACAAAAAGTACTACAGGGAAATTTGATATTTTAATTTTGGGATAATATCAGACCAATAGGCGTGGATTTTTTAATGAATATTTTTCCATCGACTATCAGACCAATAGGCGTGGATTTTTTAATGAATATTTTTCCATCGACTATCAGACCAATAGGCGTGGATTTTTTAATGAATATTTTTTCATCGACTATCAGACCAAAAGGCGTGAATTTTTTTATGAATATTTTTCCATCGACTAACAGACCAATAGGCGTGGATTTTTTAATGAATATTTTTTCATCGACTATCAGACCAATAGGCGTGGATTTTTTAATGAATATTTTTTCCAAAGACAATCAGACCAGTAGGCGTGGATTTTTTAATGAATATTTTTTCCAAAGACAATCAGACGAATAGGCGTGGATTTTTAATGAATATTTTTTCATGGCATCTCAGACCAATAGGCGTGGATTTTTTAATGAATATTTTTTCCAAAGACAATCAGACCAATAGGCGTGGATTTTTTAATAAATATTTTTTCCAAAGACAATCAGACCAGTAGGCGTGGATTTTTTAATGAATATTTTTTCCAAAGACAATCAGACCAATAGGCGTGGATTTTTTAATGAATATTTTTTCATGGCCTCTCAGACCAATAGGCGTGGATTTTTTAATGAATATTTTTTCATGGCCTCTCAGACCAATAGGCGTGGATTTTTTAATGAATATTTTTTCCAAAGACAATCAGACGAATAGGCGTGGATTTTTGAATAAATATTTTTTCCAAAGACAATCAGACCAATAGGCGTGGATTTTTTAATGAATATTTTTTCATGGCCTCTCAGACCAATAGGCGTGGATTTTTCAATGAATATTTTTTCATGGCCTCTCAGACCAATAGGCGTGGATTTTTCAATGAATATTTTTTCATGGCCTCTCAGACCAATAGGCGTGGATTTTTCAATGAATATTTTTTCATGGCCTCTCAGACCAATAGGCGTGGATTTTTTAATGAATATTTTTCCATCGACTATCAGACCAATAGGCGTGGATTTTTTAATGAATATTTTTTCATGGCCTCTCAGACCAATAGGCGTGGATTTTTCAATGAATATTTTTTCATGGCCTCTCAGACCAATAGGCGTGGATTTTTCAATGAATATTTTTTCATGGCCTCTCAGACCAATAGGCGTGGGAATATTTTTTCATGGCCTCTCAGACCAATAGGCGTGGATTTTTAAATGAATATTTTTTCATGGCCTCTCAGACCAATAGGCGTGGATTTTTCAATGAATATTTTTTCATGGCCTCTCAGACCAATAGGCGTGGATTTTTCAATGAATATTTTTTCATGGCCTCTCAGACCAATAGGCGTGGATTTTTTAAGGAATATTTTTTCATGGCCTCTCAGACCAATAATGAATATTTTTTCATTACCTACATACTGAAAAAACTTTTTGGTGCGTGGAATCAAAGAATCAATGTCGCAATTCTTATTAGTGCGTCTGCGTAATGCTATATGCGCTTTCAGTTTGGTTGTAACTCAACCAGTTTTCTCAAAATCAACTACCAGTTCAAAGGAAGAAAATCTCAAATTTTGCCTTCAAAATGTGAAATTTACCTACATACTGAAAAAACTTTTTGGTGCATGCAATCAAAGAATCAATGTCGCA
>NW_026874743.1:0-16524 GCF_032173495.1 Musca vetustissima
GGCCAGTCAACTCGTATATATAGACAATTTGAAACTTCGGCCAGCCTGTCCCGTCAACTCTTTTATATTTAGTTCCATGCTCTTCTGACCAGTCAGCTCGTCGATAAACAGATTCCCTGATCATTGAGATTGATGACTACCTGTCATTTATTAATTTGTCATGTGTCGACTTCATGACTTCCTGAACGTTCTCGTCGTCTGTCTGTATATATCAGTTTTTCTATGTATACTACATGCCCTTAAACTCTTTTATATTTAATTCCGCGCTCCCTTCAGTCTGTACAGATTCCCTGGTCGTTCAAATCTTCTATGATTACTCACTGGCCCTCGAACTTGTCTATACATACTCCTTAAAACTTCTAATTATTCTTAGTCTTAGTCAGCTGGTCTATATGAAATCCCTAGTCGTTCATATAGACCTACAGCTCTTCTATGTAGACTCGTTTTTCCTTAAGATAATATATATAGGATCCATGGTCTTTCAGGTCTCCTCATCCCTTCAAAGCATTAATATAATTTTTTCAGTGAACCTTCAGTTCTTCTATAAAGAGTCCCTGGTTGTCAAACTTGCGTGTGAAGATTACTCTTGGCCCTTCAGCTCGCAAATATTGACTACCTGGCATTTCAGAAGCTCATATGTATCGAGTTCTTGACTACCTGACATTTCAGAAGCTCATATGTATCGAGTTCCTGTCTACCTGTCCCTTCAGCTCGTCTGTATAAGGGAATCTGTCCCTCAAATCTACTATGAAGGTTCACTGGCCCTCGATCTTACCTATACATACTTCCTAAGCCTTCAAATTGTCAATATATTATCTTCAGCCTTCAACTGGTCTATTTGACCTCCCTGATCATTCGAGTCGTTCAAATAGACTTCCTTTCCCTTCAGGTTTTCAATGCATACTCGTTTGTTCCTCTCTGGTATTTCAGGTCTCGTATATAGGTTTCAAATCCCTTCAACAAGTTTAAATATATTTATTTCTTCTTCTCTCAAGCTTGTCTGTAAAGTTTCCAAAATTCTTTAGATTGTCTATATGTAATCGTTGGCCCTTCAGCTGGTTTATATTAACTTTCTTGCATTTCCGATCGTCAATATATATTCTCTTGGTCCTTCAGCTCACAAATATTAACTACCTGAGATTTCAAAAGCTCATATGTATCGACTTCTTAACTACCTGATCCTTAATGTCGTCTATATTGACTGCCCCATCAACTCTTCTACATTTACCTCCTGCTCTTCTGACCAGTCAACTGGTGTATGTAGACTTCCTGATCCATCAGCTCGTCTGTAAAGATTTCCTGGTCTTTTATGAAAACTCAATGGTCCAAGAACTTGCCTTTACATACTCCCTAATCTACATATTATCCTTAGCCCTTTAGCTGGTCTATTTGAACTTACTGGTCTTTCGAATCGTTCATATAGACTCCCTAGCTCTTCAGCTCTTCTATGCAGATTGGTTTCCCTTCAGACTCATCCCTTCAACTCCTCCTTCTCATCCCTTCAAGACTTTTATATATATTTTTCGGTGGACCTTCAGTTCTTCTGCAAATAGTGTCAATATTTTTCTGGACATTTCAGCTGGTTTATATTAAATTCCTTGCTTTTCCGATCGTCGATACCTGTAATTTTAGAATTCGACACCCCTCAGCTCATATGTTTCGAAATTTTGACTACCCCATCCTTAAGGGCATCTGTTTCGTATACTTAAACAGTCAACTCAAATCGTCTATTTATTATCCTTAGCCCTTCAGCTGTTCTATTTGAACTACCTGGTCCTTCGAGTCGTTCATTTGGCCTTCAACTATGGCCTTTCACGTAAATCTTTTTTAGTGCACCATTA
The DNA here is from genome assembly GCF_032173495.1 of Musca vetustissima. Lineage (NCBI taxonomy): Eukaryota > Metazoa > Arthropoda > Insecta > Diptera > Muscidae > Musca > Musca vetustissima. Next base: position 1,842 of record NW_026874743.1, read on the forward strand.
GTTCTTTTATAAAGAGCTCAGATCTCTCTTTTATAAAGAGCCCTTCAGCTAGTTACTTCCTTGCATTTCCGATTGCCAATATATACTCTCTTGGTCCTTCAGCTTTTCTATATTAACTCAATGGTCCTTGTTAATATATACTTTTATTCGTCAGATCTTTTGTAAAGACACTGCAGTAGTCACTGGCTCGAAGATTCTATGGGGCTTCAACTTCTTTATATGACATTTGACATCAGCTCCTCCATATGGGCACCCTGACCTTTAATTTTGGCACGCGTTGTTGTTTGTTCTCAATAGACACTCTGACCCCTCTGCTCGTTTATGCAAACCTCAACTTCCCTCGTTCCATCCAAAACTTTATTATATATTTAAATCAGATACTTATATAAACACCCTTTACAAATATTTGCACACAACATGAAATTTGTAGTAATTAAGTGGGTAAGGGTGAATACACCATCCATGCATAGCTGGCATATTTGCTGACATGTTGCCGCCAAACAATTTGCTTTTAAAACACTTTACAAAAGACCTGCTTCATGTCGCCTCTATCACCTGAGGAGTTTTTCAGAAACATTAAATTTTTTGTGTAATTGGTGCATAGCTGCAAGACATTAGCAAATATTTTTTGCAACACTGAAAATTCATCGTCAACACCATGGCATTTCTTTGCCGTAGCCTTAGGCTGAGTGGATGCCACATCAGTGTCTCTGGATAATTGTGTGTCATTAACAGCTGAGTGGATGCTGAACTTGAGGTGCTGAAAAGTTGCACAAAAACTATAATTGCGGGGAGAAAATTCAATAAAACACATATGGAATTACACAAATGCATTAGAACATTTTTTTGAGGAAATTATTATATTTAGACAGTGTCAAAGGTAGGTAAATTAGGAAAAAATAGCACGAAGAAATAGATAAACCGATATAACCAGCCTAAAATGAGGACTCAAATATAGGCGATTTTAGTATTTACATACAGGGTTGCCCATATTCGACGGACCCATCTGGCAACGCCATAACTTTTGACAGAGATGTCACATCGCTTAATGACATACCGCGTTTGAAGCGTCAGTTCAAGCAGATTTTTACCATGAATCAATACACGCCACGCTAGCGCTCTGAAATAGCTGAAATTTACATTCAACAGAAGAAGTCAATTGTGAAAACTCAACGTGCTTTTAAAACATTAAAAAATGTGAGAAGTGCGCCTTCTAAGAACACCATTAAGCGTTTATACGAAAAGGCTCATTCATTGGTAAGGCTCATTCTAAACCGAAGAGGCCATATAAAAGTCGACCAAGGCGATCGGCCGAGAATATCGCTGCCGTACGGGCCAGTGTTGAGAGGTCCCCAAGAACATCCCAAAAACGCCGTTCTCAGCAGTTGGGAATGGCTCGGTCCACTTTACAACGGATTATTCGCATTTATTTCCATTTGTTCCCGTACAAAATTCAATTCACGCAAAGAATGTTGCCTGAGTACAAGCTTCGTCGATTGGAATGGGCCCAAAGAGTCATCGAAATGGCCGAAGATGACGAGCAATTTTGGAACAAAATTATCATGTCCGATGAAGCCCATTTCACATGGAATGGGACCGTAAATAAGCAAAATTGCCGTTTTTACGCCACTGATAATCTTCAGGAGATTCAAGAAGTGTTTCTTCATGACGAAAAAGTCACAGTTTTGTGCGGCGTTAGTGCGAAAACGGTCATTGGATCGTTTTTCTTCCAAAATGAAAATGGCCATGCTGTTACCATCAATCAGGAGCGTTATCGCGACATGATGACCAATTATTCATCGAAAGCGTATGAGGCAGTTCTGGCTTCAACATGACGGCGCTCCACCGCACACAAGTCGCATAACAATCGATTTTCTGAAGAATTTGTTTCCGGGCCGTTTGATGGCGAAAAGTGGTGATTTGGACTGGCCACCGCGTTCGCCCGATTTGACGCCGCCAGACTTCTTTTTGTGGGGATATTTGAAGTCAAAGGTTTACGTTAACAAGCTAAGGACCGTAGAAGAGCTCAAGGACAACATTCGTGAAGAAATAGCCGCTATTCCGGCCGAAATGTTGGCAAAAACGATGGAAAATGCAGCAAAAAGGGGGCAATTTGTCATCAACGCCAGAGGCGGCCATTTGAGAGATATCATATTCAAAAATTGATGTAAACAAATCTACTTGAAACAAATTAAATGATTAACATTGCCAACCGCCAAATTTTTATTTTTTTCTTTGATTAAAAAAACATGGGTCCGTCGAATATGGGCAACCCTGTATATAAAATAACCAAAATATCATTGCAATCCCCCTTATTTTTTCTCTTATTTCCCAACCTCAACGCCGACATTATGCTCCTTAAATTTTCCATTTTATTTAATAGAAGTAAAAATGATGACAAAAGTATAATTTTCCATTCGATTCATTTGCTATTATATGAGGGTTCATCACCAAGCATAGATACTTCTAATTTATGATACAATTAACGATGTCTGCCATTCTGTTTCAATTAAATTCCATTCTTAAATGTCAAGCCAACACGAAATTTTTGAAAACGAAAAAAATAAAATCGCCTAACTCATAGACCATGGCCGATGGCAATGTGGCGCCATAATATTAACTAAAATTTAAATTTGAAGTCATAATTTAAAGTTATATTATAAAGTAATATTGAAAAATAGTATATTCGTATATTTTCGAATTATAATGAATAACAATTTTTGCTGTTGATGAAAAATTATGATTATTGCCATGGGTTATAGTTCATTCATTTTGCTAATGGAGATAAATTGTGTTGGCCATTGATGGTATGTATATTGTTTTCGATCAATATAATAAAAGTTGATTTATTTTAATTATCTTGTGAATGTAGATGTAGTATGTGTGTTAGGAGAGGAAATAGTGATACGATAATAAAAACCAGTAAGGAAAGTTCAAAAGCCGGGCGGGCCGACTATATTATACCCTCCACATACATACAAGAGATGTTAATATCTACAATATCCTGTAGATAGAACAGACAGAGTATCTTTGTAGGACTATTGAGATGTAATCGGGCGAAATTAAATGTACTATCTAGATAGATATTTCGACTAATTAAAAAAACTCCATACAAATACCATTCTGAAATCAATGAAAAATTGCATGTCAAACGGGCAGGTACACCCCCAATTTTGCGGTACTTTAAGGGGTTTTGATCGCATTTTTCGACCGAATTCTCTGAAATTCGGTACTTTGAGTTCTTATTGGGTAGCAAATCTCTATACCAAAAACCAGTAAGGAAAGCAGTAAAGTCGGACTGGGCCGACTATATGATACCCTTCACGACTTTGGATATATTGTACATATGTATCCCCTCCAAGGAACATACGCAAATTTATCTGCAACCTATGATAAATTTAATTTCATTAGGGCAGATTTAAAGTCGACTTCGTACCATGGGACATATTTATGAAAAACGACTTATAGCAAAATTAATACACGCTATTCGGTCGCCGCACTGTTAAAATTTTAATTTCATTCAAACATCCATTCGAAATACATATGGAAGCTATGACAGCATCAACATAAATTTCAACAAAACGCAATAACGTTATTCAAGTCTCAACTTGATACGTTGTGCAAAAAATCGTGTTAATCGGACAAACATTAGAAGGTTGGTGCACCATTTATGTAAAATCGGACGAATATATATATGTATATGTGGGAGCTATATCGAAACCAGAACCGATTTTTTCGAAACTTAGCACACATCATTCTAGGCTTAATTCCGTACGCTGTGCCAAATTTCATGTAAATCGAAAGGTATATAGGAACTTTGGTGCACCATTTACATAGAATCGAAAAAACTATATATGGGAGCTATATCTAAATGTGAACCGATTTTCACGAAACTTAGAACACATCATTCTGGACCGAATTCAGTACTCTATGCCAAATTTCGTGCAAATCGAACGATATATAGGGACTTTGGTGCACCATTTACCTTAAATCGGACGAAACTATATATGGGAGTTATATCTAAATCTGAACCGATTTTCTCGAAACTTAGCACACATCATTCTGGACCTAATTCAGTACTCTATGCCAAATTTCGTGCCAATCGAATGATATATAAGGACTTTGGTGCACCATTTACTTTAAATCGGACGAACCTATATATGGGAGCTATATCTAAATCTGAACCGATTTTCTCGAAACTTGGCACACATCATTCTGGACCTGATTCGGTAGTCTATGCCAAATTTCATGCAAATGGAATGAAATATAGGGACTTTGGTGCACCATTTACCTTAAATCGGACGAAACTATATATGGGACCTATATCTAAATCTGAACCGATTTTCTCGACACTTGGCACACATCATTCTGCACCTAATTTAGTACTCTATGCCATATTTCATGCAAATCGAAAGATATAGAAGGACTTTGGTGCTCCATTTACCTTAAATCGGACGAAAATATATATATACTTTGTTTACAATTTAACATATACAGACGGACGGACAGACGGACGGACGGACATGCATAAATCGACTCAGAAAGTGATTCTATGCATATTCTCAAAAGGAACCATGTGTCTATCTCGTTTCCTTTTGCCTGTTACAAACATATGTGTGGTGAAGGGTATAATTATTAATACAGGACAATTTTTTTGGGTAGCCCCCATATAAGGGTACCCTCAATTTTCGGTATTTTTGGGGCTTTGAGCGCGGTTTTCAACCGAATTCGCTGAAATTTGGTACATTGGGTTCTTATTGGGTACCAAATTTCCCACTAATTGGCTGTAATTTAGTAATTTCAGTTATTATTGGGTAGCAAATCTCTCCACAAAAAATTATAAATATAAGTTAATTTTTTCGGGTAGTCCCCATATATTATTTTTCCCCCAATCAATATTGACCCCCTTCAGGCATAGCCTCATATAACTTTGTAATCTAAATTACAGTAGTTTGAGGTTTTTATACTCCACCATGCGTTATCAGTATCAGTCCACTTTTTGGATCTTACAGATTTTAGGAAAAATCCCCATTAAAAATTGCTGAAGTTTGTATTGGTGTACATAATGGTTTACATAAATCGGTTTGTAGAATTATGAGTATATGCCCACTTTTTGGTATGTTCCCTATATTTTCATTGCATGTATCTGTCAGTATAACTATGGTTGAGGGTATCCAAAGTTCGGCCCGGCCGAAGTTAACGCTTTTTCACTTGTTTCACTCTAAATTCAATTAAATACCATTTGCCAAATGTCGTGCAAATCGAACAAACATAGGCCATTCGGTGCAACATTTACATAAAATCGAACGAAAATATACATAAGACCTATATCAAAATCTGAACCGATTTCGCACATCATTTTTTCCTCAATTGCATTCGCTATGCAAAATTTTACTTAATCAGACAAATATTGGGATTTTGGTGTATCATTCACAAAAAATCGGACGTAACTATATATGTGAGCTATATCTAAATCTGCACCGATTTTAACAAAACTTCGGAGACATCAGTCTGGACCTAATTTAGTACTCTGTGCAAAATTTTGTCTCAATCGGAAAAATATTGGGAGTTTGGTGCATCATTCACAAAAAAATCGGACGAAACTATATATGGGAGCTATATCTAATCTAAACCGATTTTAACAATACTTCGCAGATATCAGTCGGAACCTAATTCAGTACTCTGTGTAGAATTTTGTCCCAATCGGAAAATTTTTGGGAGTTTGGAGCATCATTCACAAAAAATCGGACGAAACTATATATGGGAGCTATATCTAAACCTGAACCGATTTTAACAATAATTGGCATATATCACTCTAGACCTAATTCAGGACTCTGTGCAAAATATTATCTCAATCGGACTAACATTGGCAGCATGATGCTCCATTTACATAAAATTGGGCGAAACTATATATGGGAGCTATATCTAAATCTGCACCGATTCCAACAAAACTTCGTTTGCATAAGTATGGAACTGATTCAGTGCGCTGTAGAAAATTTTGTCCTAATCGGACAAATATTAGGAGTTTGCTGCATCATGTACATAAAATCGGACGATACTATATATGGGAGATATATCTAAATCTGCACCGATTTTCTCCAATAGGGTTCGTCCTTGGGCCAAATAAGTGAACTGTGCCAAATTTCATCCAAATCGGATCACAAATGCGACTTGTACTTTGTTAACAAACATACAGACGGACATGCGTAAATCGAGTGATTCTATGCATATTCTCCAAAGGAACCATGGGTCTCGATTCCTTTTGCCTGTTACAAACATATGCACAAAGACACAGTGAGGTGAAGGGTATAAAAATGGAGGACTTTCATTTAAGGACTGTGTCATGGCAAATTTTCGGTATGAAGATTTTATACCAAATGAAACCGTGATCTAATTGAACAATATAGTCAAATTTTACACGTAACGTTATGAGAGACTATATGTTACTTCTCTAAGATAAAAAATAAACATCTCCTCCTAAAATATTTAAGAGGAAAACACATTTTTGGTGAATACTAGTAAAGACCCCCTCCTCTAGATTTTCAGATTATAACCTGTGAACGGAGCAGTATAGTCGGACATAACTACCACCGTCCTATAATTTTCTACAGATCTATATTCTGAGTCTGGGTCATCCTTAATACTCAGATCTATATTCTGAGTCTGGGCCATGTTTCTAGGTATTTGCATCCTTAATACTCATTTTTTTCGGAGTAAATATTTAGATATAGCTGGTAATATTAATCAGACAGCTGTGGATATTTTAGTATAACTCTCACATCCGAGTACAGACTACAATATAATTGGTATCAATTCATTCTTCTTGGGCTAGAATTCGACCTACATACAAGATTTCGTAACAATTTTGGTTTTCTAAATGTCTAAATCGACTCAGCTAGTCGAGATATAAAGATCGCTATACTAAAACGTGGGCCTACGATCAACATTTCGCCGCGTTAAAAACTCTTGAGGCCACCCACAGCTATAATACCCTGACAACATAGTTGTGTGGGGTGTAATTTTCTCGAAGCAAACCCCAATAGCACAAGGTATTCCCTTATTATACCTCAAAGTTTTCTCACATAAGATACCATAAGGTATATTCTCTAATAGTAGATAGGATACCATAAGGTATATTCTCTGATAGTAGGCCAAATCATCATCGTTTAAAAATGATAGATCTTCCTTAGCTGAGACTTCCTAACCCTTCAGTTTCTAAATGGAGACTCCTTGTTCCTTCAACTCTTCTATACAGGCAGTCCGGACCTTTAGCTCGTCTCTGTGCAGGCACTCTGGACCTTGAGTTAGTCAATATATGTCGCATGGTACTTCAGCTTGATGTTCATGACCCTTCCGGTCTTCTGTGTGGATTTTCTCTACACTGAAGATCATCCTCACAAGGGCTGTATAGACTCCCTGACCATTCAGTTCATCTATTTATCTTCACATATTCTGGTGTATAATCATTATCCTTTATCTCGTATCTTAACCCTCTCGTACCAGACCTTAAAAGGGTTGTGTAGACTCCCTGACCCTTCAGTTCATCTATGTATCTTCATATATTCTGGTGTATAATCATTATCCTTAATCGCGTATCGTAACCCTCTCGCACCAAATGGGTTTTATTTTCTTGTAGAAAAATGAAAAATGTTCCTTAGCTCGACTATAAGGATATTCCGGCCCTTCAGTTCCTCCATGCGAACTAATTGACCTTCAGTTCTTCTACAGAGATAGGATACCATAAGTTATATTCGCTAATATTAGACCAAATCATCATCGCTTAAAAATGATAGATCTTCCTTAGCTAAGACTTCCTAACCCTTCAGTTTCTAAATGGAGACTCCTTGTTCCTTCAACTCTTCTATACAAGCTGTCCGACCCTTTGGCTCGTCTCTGTACAGGCACTCTGAACCTTGAGTTAGTCAATATATGTCCCATGGTACTTCAGCTTGATGTTCATGACCCTTCAGGTCTTCTGTGTGGATTTTCTCTACACTGAAGATCATCCTTACAAGGACTGTGTAGACTCCCTGACCATTCAGTTCATCTATGTATCTTCACATATTCTGGTGTATATCTAGTATCTTAACCCTATCGTACCAGACCTTACAGACGTTGTGTAGGCTCCCTGACCCTTCAGTTCATCTATGTATCTTCACATATTCTGGTGTATAATCATTATCCTTTATCTCGTATCGTAACCCTCTCGTACCAAAGGGTCTTTATTTTCTTGTAGAAAAATGCAAAGTGTTCCTTAGCTCGCCTACAAGGATTTTCTGGCCCTTCAGTTCCTCCATGCAAACTAATTGACCTTCAGTTCTTCTGCAGAGACTGCGGGCCCTTCTCTCTCTACACGCTTTCTGTGCCTTCTGTTCGCCCACCTAGGTTCCATGGTCTTTCAGATATTCTATACGACATTCATAGCCATTCAGATCTTCTATCTAGATTTTATCTACCCTGAACTTTATCGACATAACGTTCCTTTAGATTTTCTGAACCTTCTGTTCATCTATATAGGCTCTCAGACGTATTAGCTTGGTATAAATGTTCTGTATTTTCATCTGATGTATAATATTGGCCTTTGTTTGTCCGTTTGGCCAGTTTGTATATATGACCATCCTGGTTCTTCAGTTGTTCTATGTAGACGCCTTGGCGCTTCAGATCTTCTATATATACTAACTGGTATATGTAATATATAGGCTCTCAGACGTATTAGCTATGTATAAATGTTCTGTTTTTTTACTTTATGTATAATATTGGCCTTTGTTTGTCCGTTTGGCCAGTTTGTATATATGACCATCCTGATTCTTCAGTTGTTCTATGTAGACGCCTCGGCGCTTCAGATCTTCTATATGTACTAACTGGGCTTTCATTAGTCTTTACAGACTACCAGTCCTTTTCGCTTGTCTAACTGGACTCAATCTCTCATTCCATGTACCGATTGACATTCAGTTTGTCTATTGAGATTCCGTAGTGGTTCCGCTTATGAATATTGACTCCCTGACAATTTAAATCTTCTGTATAGAATTACGGGTTCTGCATCTCATCAATACAAAACTCTTGGCCATTCAGCTGGTCCATATAACAGCAGCACATACATAACGAATACCTGGTCACATGTCGTGTTTATGTAGATTACCTGTTGATTTAATCGGAATTTTTGACTTTGTTGATCGACTGGTTTATATCTTTAAGTCGTCGTTCTTCGTTGCTCTTCAGCAGTCGAATCTTTTGATTCGCCGACATTGGCTATGTCGCTTTGTAAACTCATGTCATATCAGCTCATATAAACATACTCTCCGGCTTTACCATTTGTCTGTATGACACTTTAACTCTTCTATTTAGATGCCTCGACACTTTAGCTCATGTATCCAGACACAATATTCGTCAAAGTCGATGTCGATGTAGACACTAAAGACCTTCGGCTCATCATAAGCACAACAATTTTTTCGTCGCATAGATCATCAATAAGACTGTGTCTTATAGCCGTCCAAAATATGTCTTCTCACAGAATATAAAAAAAAAATTTATAACAGACCAAAAAAGTTTTATTCTCCTAATGAGGCTATAAATACGTGATTCAAACTATCCCATTTGCAATACCGAACATCCTACGTATAGTACCAATAAATGTGCAAAATTTAAAAACTGTATTTTAAACATGGCTAGATCCTAGGCGGATTTCAACTAAAGCCAAAGTCTTCATATTTGTAAGTCCCCTATGACGTATGAGTATTATTTCCAACACAACAATATCCAACACAATCATACGCAATATTAAAAAATATTGAAATTTAAATTAAAAAAACACAAAACAAATAATGATTGATGATACATTGGAATACAAAATATTTAACAGATACTCAGTTTGTCATCCAATACGAAACACGTGTATGGCCAGAGGCCATTCAATGCATCGATTATAATTTCATTTATACAAAAAAATTCAACACACATAAAGATTATGGCCACAGGTCTGTGCTAACAAACAAAAAGCGGATTATTATGTTGTTGTTTTTTTCTCTCTCTCGCTCTCTTAAAAAACTACCAGTTTATTAAGAAGTACTTTGTAACATATATAAGGGATAATAAATTATATATAAACATTATTCCAATTTAATAGTAAAAGGTAATGTGTGTATATGTTTTTTAGGTGGACATTGATTTGAGAATTTCCAGAAAAAAACATTCATAATCATATCATAAACTAAGTAATGCGGTTATTTACATTAAAACGATTTGAATAATTTGAGCTTTAAAACCTATTCCTTAAAAACTCCCCACCAATGTTTGCTTTTAAAAACGATTCTTTAAGAAATCCACGCCTATGTTTGTCCTTTCAAAAATTTTATTTTAAAAATACACGCCAATGTTTGTCTTTTAAAAACTATTCCTTAAAAAACACACGCCAATGTTTGTCCTTTAAAGAATATTCTTTAAAAAAATCCACGCTTTGGTTTGTCGTTTAAAAATCCACTCCTATTTTAAAATACACGCCTGTTTTAAAATCCACGCCGATTTTTGTCCTCTAAAAAATATTATTTAAAAAATCCACGCCGATGTTTATCCTCTAAAAAATATTATTTTAATAATCCACGCCGATTTCTGTCCTCTAAATAATATTCTTTAAAAATTCACGCATTAGCATGGACAAACATTTCATAAGAAGTCGGCTAAGTCGACTTAGCACGTTTTGTTACGGACCTTTCTACTCTGATTAGTCGTCTAAGTATACATAGTATGTTCTGGTTTGGAACAAAATGGTGATACATTTTATTGTCATTATACTTAGACGAATAAGATTATAATATACACTACGTGTCCAACTATAGACGCACCTTTAATTCAATTGGTATGTTAGTTGACAAATAAGATGGACCCATTCAGTTATTGTGCACAGAAAAATGACCAAAAACACATATTATTAAACAAAAATAATTGATTTATTCTTTATTGTTTCGTCTAATTCTGCAATCTTAAATTTGTTGATGTTGCATAACCTTTTCAAAATTAGATATAATTATTATTAAAACCTTTAATAAAATAACATAACATTAATCAATAATGGGTAGAGCCTCCCTTATTTTGAATAAGATCAACAATTATATCCATCATACTCTCTATAAATTTTTTTGCAAATCATCGTCCATTGATCGCCATTTATTGACTACTTACGTCCGCATAGACACGACGAGTTAAGATTCCCCCTATGTTTTCGATCACATTCTGGTCTGGTAAATATTTTTTTTATTTTAACCATTCTAAAGTATGGTGACTTTTATGAAATGGCGCGTTGTCCTGCTGAAAAACGAGTCCTTCATCGTTGCTGCTTTCTCAAAATGGCAAAAATTTGTCTTCAAAGACTTGAACGTAGTCCATTGAATTCATCCGGCAACTAGGAAATGCCAAATCAAGCATTCCGTCGCTATAAAATTCTTCCAAGACCATTAAGGAACCGGCACCGAAATTTCATTTTGATGGACGGACATGCATAAATCGACTCACAAAGTGATTCTATGCATATTCTCAAAAGGAACTATGGGTCTTATTTTGCCTGTTACAAACATATGCACATAGATATAATATTTTATAAACGCGAAAACGAATGTCTTCTTAAATTGCTTACCTTCATTTTCCTCTTTGTTACTTAGCATGGTCTCTGTAGTTATTACTTCTCCTTTTTAGAACCGAAATCAAATTAATAACAAAATATAAAACTAAATATAAATAACTATTACCTTTTGACATATTTTGTGTCAATTTCAGCTTTTTCCGCGCAATCGAACCCATACCATTTGTAAAAATTTAAACATTTTCAATCTTTATCAGTCGACTATTTTTTTTCCAAACTATAGTATGCTATGTATATTTTCACACACAAACTATTTTTTGAAGTTCGGGGAAAATCATGCTAAGTGAACTTAGAAACACTAAAAATAAAATAACGACAATGCCAAGTATACATAGCGAACTCGTCATAAAAAAAGTTCGCGCTGTAATATGCTAAGTCTACTTAGCATTCGAAATAATTCAAAAAGTTCCAAGCCGAAATATGCTAAGTGTACTTACCACAATATGGTATGGAAGTTTCTTAAATCTTACGTGCCATGCTAAGTACATTTTTGTTTATAACTTTGGTTTGGATTGGCCGATGATTACCAAATTTTCAGAAAATTTAAATTAAGGACCGTAGTATCTAAAAACGTAAAGAACTTTAAAACATGCTAAGTCAACTTAGCATACAATGATTCGGAGGCGTCGAAATGTATCCGAAAAGACGTCGCCTTTTTGAAGGAATTTTGACATGAAATTGAACGAAATTAAAATGTGATTTTTATGTCTTTTTAGAACCAATGCAAAATTTCTTTTCCTTTGGACAAGTTTAGAGTCGTTTGCGCACAGTGGGACAGATTTGTGTAAATCGATTTAAAGCAAACTTGACACACGCTATTCGGTATGCTGCACTGTTTAAAATTTAATCTCAATAAATAAGTCGAAATTATATATGGAAGCTACGATATATCTATATCTAAACCGATATGACTCAAATTTGCCAGAGATCAATTTTTATTAATTTCAGTACTTTGTGTCATTCGGCCTAGCTGTGGATCTTTAGTGCACAATTTACTTAAAATCGAACGAAAATATACATAGGAGGTGTACACATCATTCTACACATAATTCAATAAGCCATGCCAAAATTGGTTCAAATCGAATGATTTTCAGAGACTTTGGAGCACCATTTACCTAAAATAGGGCGAAACTATATATGGGAGCTATATCTAAATCTAAACCGATTTTCATGACACTTAGCACACATCATTCTAGACCTAATTCATTACGCTGTGCCAAAAATTCGTGCAAATCGAAAAATATATAGGGACTTTGGTAGGTCATTTACCTAAAATCGGGGGAAACTATATATCGTCAGCTAAAATGCAAAAATTGAAAATTGACTTTTTGAATGAATATTGTGAATGTCAATAAACTACATGTGTTGACAAAGTTTTACACGTCTGCGGTTACAAAAGGAGCTTCTATTAACAAAAAATAAAAAGACGTAACTACAAGTAGGTTTATTTGCTAAATGCAAAAAGGCGTAACTAACAAAAAATTCACGTTTTTACTTAATTGTTATGACTGCCATTAAACTAAGTAACTAAATTTGTTAAAAAAAATGATAGTCTATTATTCGTCATATGCAATATCACCCTGCCGGGCATACTTTTTCATTTCACATGACATGTTTATAGTTTTCATTTAAAACAGTTTTTTGCTTCTCCTACACAATTATGCTTTTGTTAGTTACGCCTTTTTTAGCTAACGATATGGAAGCTATATCTAAATCTGAATCGATTTTCACGAAACTTTGCACACATTATTCTAGACTTAATTCAGTATGCTATACCAAATTTCGTGCAAATCGAAAGATATATGGGGACTTTGGTGCACCATTTACCTTAAATCGGGCGAAACTATATATGGGAGCTATATCTAAATCTGAACCGATTTTCACGAAACTTAGCACACGTCATCCTAGACCCAATTCAATACGCTATGCCAAAATTCGTACAAATCAATTGATTTTCAGGGACTTTGCTGCACCATTTACCTAAAAATCGGGCGAAACTATATATGGGAGCTATATCTAAATCTGAACCGATTTCCACGAAATATGGCACACATCATTCTAGACTTACTTCAGTACGCTATGCAAAAATTAGTGCCAATCGAAAGATTTTTAGGGACTTTGGTGCACCATTTACCTAAAATCGGGCGAAACTATATATGGGAGCTATATCTAAATCTAAACCAATTTTCAGGAAACTTGGCATACATCATTATAGTCTTAATTCAGTACGCTATGCAAAAATTCGTGCAAATCAAATGATTTGCAGGGTCTAAAATCCGTAAATCGGACAATAATATATATGGGAGCTATATCTAAATCTGAACCGATTTTTCCCAATTTCAATAGGGTTCGTCCTTGGGCCAAATAAATGAGCTGTACCAAATTTCGGCCAAATCGGATTATAAATGCGACCTGTACTTTGTTTACAATTTAACATCAACAGACGGACGGACGGACATGCATAAATCGACTCAGAAAGTGATTCTATGCATATTCTCAAAAGGAACCATGGGTTTATCTCGATTATTTTTGCCTGTTACAAACATATGCACAAAGACATAATACCCTGTACCACAGTATGGTGAAGGGTATAAATATTGTTTAATAAATCCACGCCTATGTTTGTCGTTTAAAAAATATTTTTTAATAAATCCACGCCTATGTTTGTCGTTTAAAAAATATTTTTTAAAATATCCACGCCTATGTTTGTCCTTTTTCCTTCGAAAATTTGTAATGTGGGTATCATCTTACATTTAACATTTTTCCCAACAAATTTAAATGATTGGCAATGTGTGTGTAAGTCAAGGGGATTACAACTACACCGCCAACACCATAACCGCCGCCATTCAAACAAACGCCACAGCACGAAATGATCAACCCCTTGGGACGACAGGTAGAATAATGGACAATAATGGATGATTGTTATTGAAGAGATGTGCAACAACAACAAAAATATGTTGCAACAACACGTGTTTGATATGAAAAATCATTGAAACGACCATTGTTGTCGTGCTGCCGACGAATGAGTGTCCAGTGGTTATTCATCGTTTG
>NW_026874744.1:0-16870 GCF_032173495.1 Musca vetustissima
AGTTGAAGCAGGGAGTCTTTATAGACGAGTTGAAGCAGGGAGTCTTTATAGAAGAGCTTAAGCAGGGAATCCTTATAGACGAGCTGAAGCAGGGAGTCTTTATAGACGAGCTGAAGCAGGCAGTCTTTATAGACGAACTGAAGCAGGCAGTCTTTATAGACGAACTGAAGCAGGGAGTCTTTATAGACGAGCTGAAGCAGGGAGTCTTTATAGACGAGCTGAAGCAGGGAGTCTTTATAGACGAGCTGAAGCAGGGAGTCTTTATAGACGAACTGCTGGGAGTCTTTTTAGAAGAGTTGAAGAGAGCCTTTATATACGAGCTAGAGGTAGTCCTTAGAGACGAGCTGGAGGGAGTCCTTAGATACGAGCTGAAGGGAGTTTTTATAGACGAGCTGAAGCAGGGAGTCTTTATAGACGAGCTGAAGCAGGCAGTCTTTATAGACGAACTGAAGCAGGGAGTCTTTATAGACGAGCTGAAGCAGGGAGTCTTTATAGACGAGCTGAAGCAGGGAGTCTTTATAGACGAGCTGAAGCAGGGAGTCTTTATAGACGAACTGAAGGCAGGGAGTCTTTATAGACGAACTGAAGCAGGGAGTCTTTGTAGACGAGCTGAAGCAGGGAGTCTTTATAGACGAGCTGAAGCAGGGAGTCTTTATAGATGAACTGCTGGGAGTCTTTTTAGAAGAGTTGAAGAGAGCCTTTATATACGAGCTAGAGGTAGTCCTTAGAGACGAGCTGGAGGGAGTCCTTAGATACGAGCTGAAGGGAGTCTTTATAGACGAGCTGAAGCAAGGAGTCTTTATAGAGGAGTTGAAGCAGGGAGTCTTTATAGAGGAGCTGAAGGGAGTATTTTTAGACAAGCTGATTGGAATTTATATAGACTAGCTGAAGGGAGAATTTTAGATGAACTCAAGGAGTATTTTTAGACGAGCTCAAGGTAGTGTTTATAGATGAGCTGGTGGGATTCTTTTTTGTCTAGCTGGAAGGAGTCTTGAGGAAGTCTTTATAGACGAGCCGGAGGGAGTCTTCATAGGCGAGTTGAAGGGAATTTTTTTGACTAGCTGAAGGAAGTATTTTTAGAACAGTTGAAAATAGTCTTTTTCGACGAGTTGATTGAAGTCTATGTAGAAGGAGGCAGTATTTTTAGACAAGCTGAAGGGATTCTTTATAGACGAGCTGTTGGGATTCTTTATGGACAATCTGGAGGGCGTCTTTGAAGACGAACTTAAACAGCGTGTCTTTATAGACGACTCGAAGCAGACTAGCTGCAGATGGTTCCTAAGCCAGGACGAGCGTCCTTATGGATATTCAAAAGAGGAAATATTCACCGCAGATCCCTGTCGGTCTGTGTGTCGAACTCACAATAAAGTTTGAAATATTTAAGATACAGCTTGGAAATTTTGCACATACAATACTACCACTTCTAGGATATTTGGAATGGGATATATCGGTCCACAGTTTACAATATCTCCATATAACAGAATTTCCCAATATTTTGCAATTTGAGGATTTCGGACAATGTTATCAAATGAATTGGCTATAGTTAAATATTTCTTAATAAAACACAACCCAACTGGATTTTGAACAAATTTATACCCTTTACAAGGACATCGTATCATATTAAACAAAATCAAATAGGCCTTATAATGACCGTTAAACACATAAATCCCGAACAAAATTTTTTTAAAGTTGTTTTTAAAGTTAAACGAAATTGTTTTTGCATTTTTCACCTCGAGTCAAAAACATTGATGTCATTTACCAACTGACTCTTCCGTTTGGACAAGCACACAATCCATGCATACACACACATACTCACTATGTCCAGCAGTGCGTTCACCAGCCCTCCTTCCATCCATCCGATGCCATTCGTCCATTTAATGCCCCCACCATTCAGCCATTGTTTGCATCAGTGTCAGTTTTGATATGATATACGAAGTATGATGTATTTCGTGAAAATTCATGTCCTGCATCAATTTTCATTTCATTCAGCATCCCTGCGTTGATATACATTTTTGTATTTTCCGAACAATTTCGTTTTTTGCGTTCCGCATAAATGTTGATTTATTGAGTTTGAAACAATATCACTTAAAAGTGGATAACGGCTGACACGATGATGGAACGGCAATGGATTTTTTATTTGTCATAACAAGAAGTGCTATTCATTTTTAAATAAACGGCTAAATTATCCGAGATAAATATGAGTGGCCGAAAATTTCGAGAATAAATATTAAAAGCGGATTTAAATTGTTTAGTAGTTCATATGTGTATGCCATAATGATATAAGTTGCATTCGTTTTTTCCGGTTACTTAATTAGTTACTTTAAATGCCGATTTAATTTCTTTGCTAACAAATCTTCAGTATATTCAATATATCCAAATGTAACCAATTTTTCATTGCCTTTGCAATTTGGCCTTTAATAATTTATGCCATTTTTTCTGACATTTACAACTTTGACATCAATGTTAATTCGAATCAACGAACTTCAACTTTAAAACGTTAATAAATATTCATGTAGTATTGGTCAAATATACAGTTGTTGTATTTGGTGATGGGGGATCACCGGCAATACCCAATTGATTAACAAATTATTCATGGAGATGTGTGTGTATGTACCCCCCACACACACACACATCTTTCTCTAAACCACACAGCAATGAAAAAGTTCTAACGTTTTTCACTCAAAAACAAGTTCAATTAAAATACACATACGTATATCTACAGTGAGTGTAATAAGTATTTTGCCTCAATAAAAATTTGACAAAATTCTAATATATACGCTTAAAGCCTGCATACTAATGATGTAAAATGAATTATGTATGATGGGATATGTTTGTGGACATATTTAGATCTTATTTCTGCAAGAATCACGGCGAAAGATCTATTGGTCTCGAAGATATCGGCCAAAATCTATACCAACCCAAAAATGATTATCACAAAAAAGTATTTTGCTTTTTATTATCATTTTTGAAAAAATCATTATATAACACACGTTTTGTCTTTTTATAGTTACCATTGCGGGTAACCACATACTAAAAGCGATTTGGCGACGATTCCAATAAACCACTGAATTTTTTCGCGAATATTTTCTCACATTTACGTTCAATACATTCTCCAGCAATTTTTCATTTAATATATGGTAATTTCTCGTCCTAATCTCAAAATGAGACTATTAGATATGGTCGTCGCGGCTTCAAAACATCCCAAATAACTTTAGAATAATAAAAAGGAGGTTTTGCAAAATATATCGCGAGGACAGGACCCTAAAAACTATTAAAACCAAAATCCGACAAACAAAATATTAAAAAAAAATATCGCGAAACCCAATTTTTCAGACTTTGAAAACTTTATGGTCCATTAATATTGATCTAGAAACCAATATATGCGATGAAAATAGCAATAAGAAGGTCAGATTCTAAGATATGAACGGTTTTGTGGCAATAGAAATACATAAAATTTCGAAAACAAATAGATCGACCAGTTTATTCACTGATGCATTTTATTCGCAACTGATTGTGTTAAACGGATGTAAAATATTGAATGCGTCTTCGTCACCAGCTACCACAGTTTTTCAAAACGCAATAGTATTTGACGAAGAATGATGTTTTCTCCCAACATCATGTACTGTTGGTAGTTTCTGTTGTTTTAGAACTGTTCATTTCTTTGAATCTGACCACCTTATTGCTATTTTCATCGCATATATTGGTTCCTAGATCAATATTAATGAACCATAAAGTTTTCAAAGTCACAAAAAGGGGGTTTCGCGATATTTTTTAATAATTTGTTTGTCGGATTTTGGTTTTAATAGTTTTTAAGGTCCTGTCCTCGCGATTTATTTTGCAAAACCTCCTTTTTATTATTCTAAAGTTATTTGGGTTGTTTTGAAGCCGCGACGACTATATCTAATACTCTCATTTTGAGATTAGGACGAGAAATTACCGTATATTAAATGAAAAATTGCTGGAGAATGTATTGAACGTAAATGTGAGAAAATATTCGCGAAAAAATTCAGTGGTTTATTGGAATCGTCGCCAAATCGCTTTTAGTATGTGGTTACCCGCAATTGTAACTATAAAAAGACAAAGCGTGTGTTATATAATGACTTTTTCAAAAATAATAATAGAAAGCAAAATACTTTTTTGTGATAATCATTTTTGGGTTGGTATAGATTTTGGCCGATATCTTCGTGACCAATAGGTCTTTCGCAGTGATTCTTGCAGAAATAAGATCTAAATATGTCCACAAACATATTCCATCACACATAATTCATTTTACATCTTTAGTATGCTGGATTTAGGCGTATATATTAGAATTTTGTCAAATTTATATTGAGGCAAAATACTTATTACACTCACTGTATATTGAATCGGTCCGTGTGATAATTTTAGGAGAAATATGTGAATGATATGATTCATCGGAAACACATGTTATATCGACTTGAATAATCATGTCATAAAAGTTGTACACATGTTATTCAATCTTCAATATCTGGCAACGTAAATCAATATAAATGGTATTACGATATTAAGTCTAAACGTGGTTCATTTATTTGTTATACCCTCCATCATAATATTTTTACGTTAGCCCCCATATAGTGGTAACCCAAAATTCGATATTTTAAGACTTCTCTTGATAATTTTTACTAATCAGTTATAATTGGGTATTTTTGTTTCCCATTGGGTGGAAAAGTACCTTGTGGAAAGTTTTATCACTGTCGGAGAAATATTTAATGTCTTTATTGCAAAATTTTCATAAAATCGGTGGAGACTGTATATGGGAGCTATATCGAAAACTGAACCGATTTTCACACGTCACTCTAGACTCAATTAAGTGCGCTATGCAAAATTTTGTCCAAATCCAAAGAAATACAGGGGCTTTAATGCATCATTTACATAAAATCGGTCGAGACTATATCGAAATCTGAACCGATTTCAACAAAACTCAACACACGTCACTCCGGACACAATTTGGTACGCTGTACAAATTTTAGTCTCAATCTGTCTGTTGTAATCACTCTAGCGTTTAAACCAATTGAGATATAATGACAAAATTTTGCATAGAGTCGTGGCTTGTCTCAGGCAGGTCAATGACGGGATATATCGGTCCACATTTAGGCATAGCTCCCATATAAGAGTACCCCCCCAATTTTCGGTATTTTGGGGCTATTGTGCGTATTTTTATTGCATACCAAATTTCTCCACTAAAAATTATAAATACAGGTCCATTTTTTTTTTTTTTTTTTTTTTTTTTTGATAGCCCCCATACAACGGTACCTCCCGGTAGTACAAAATGAAAAAAATCGCTGTTGATAACATAAATTTACTGAGAAAATTTTTCATTTCTGGAGGGGCCGGGCCCCCGGGCCGCCCCCCTGCTTACGTCCCTGGTCCCCATATAAGGATACCCCAATTTTCGGTATTTTGGGGGTATTCGTTTTTCAACCGAATTCGCTGTAATTTTGTATTTTGTATTCGTATATAGTAACAAATTTCCCCACAAAAAATTATTAATAATCACCCGCTTTTAAGGGTAGTCCTCATATAACCCCCTTTTTATATTAAAATAGTTATCTTATTTCTTCCGTGTGTTGGGGTTGTTCCCCCATTCTATTCTGCCATAATATGGTAGTCGTTACTGGGAATAGTCAGTTTTTACCCTACAAAGTCGATTTGTAATCATTCCGCCTTCTTAAGTTATCGTGATAAAAAACTCAAAGCTGACAATAATGAAATATATCGGCAGACATTTAGACATCTCCTCCCTTTAATGATACCTCCTGAAGGAAATAATTGAGATAAAAAATTAAAATATTGGGTTCAAAATTGACATATACCGGTCATTAATTAGGCATAGCCCTCATATAATGATATCCCCAAATATTTGCTACTTCCTACACTATATAATCAATATTGATCCCCCTTTAAGCATAGCCTCATATAACTTTGTAATCTAAATTAGAGTAGATTGAGGTTTTTATATTCTACCATGCGTTATCAGTATCAGTCCACGTTTTGGAGCTTTCCACTTGCTCATATGTTCCCTATATTTTCATTGCAAGTATCTGTCGGTAAACCTACGGTGGAGGGTATACAAAGTTCGGCCCGGTCGAAATTATCGTTTTTTTACATTTGCTGCAGGACCAGCATAAATAAAAGCTGGTCTTGCAGCAAAGGGCCGGGCCCTGGTCGTAACGGGTTTAATTTTTTACGATATAAAATTGATGAAAGTTAGCAGTTACATCTAATTTGCTTAAAGACATTAACAAGTGTCACAAATTTTGACCGGCAAACATTAGAAAATTTGGTTAAGACATATCGAAAATGAGGCGAATCTTCGTATGGGGGCTACCCACCAATGTTTTTGGATTTCCCAAATTACTAACACATTCTGGGATATATCCAAAAATATTAACTTAAGGGAACCCCACCCATTCTCGATTTTAATTTTTCAAGATTTTCAATGGGCTGGCAAATCAATACCAATGCTTGTTAAGGTTTGTAACTATGCACATATATATTTGAAAATTTAAAAGAGAAGAAAAATAATTTACAAAAAATGTTTGTTATTGTTTTGTTGTTGTTTTTTGTAATTAAAGAAAAGTCCTTATTTTTATGGCGGGCATGATAACTCCTCACTGGAACATCGGAATCCGAAAATTCCAACGCTGTTAGAAAGAGTACATGTCTGGCTCTCGTATGAACTAGGATTATTGACTTCGCTCTAAAATTAACAAAATGGTGGACCTTTGAAAAAATATTTTTGGAAAATCGCCGATTTTTTACCAAAAACCAAGTTAAACCAGTAAGGAAAGTAGTAAAGTCGGACGGGGCCGACTATATGATACCCTTCACCACTATGGGTATATTAAACAGGACTATTAATATGAAAATGGATGAAATAAAATATGTAATATTTACCTAATGTGAATCTACCAAGATCTATCCATAAAGTATGCAAATCGACTTCAAACAAATATAAATAGGTCATCCATTGGGCTATGTCTGTACTTCTAGAAAACGCAACTACGTAATTCAATGCTCAATTTTGTACGTTGTGCAAAATTTGATGGCAATCTTACTAACTTGAGGTAGTATTTTCGGTCGAAAATATATATGGAAGCTCTATCCAAATATTAAGCGATTTCAAACAAACTTGTCACAGGTTAGGCTATACTAACTTCAGAACTTTTTGTTCCTATCAGCCTATTGGTTCATTGGTGCGTCAATTACTTAAAATCAATCTATAATAAAAGGGAGCTATGTCTAAATCTGGACCGATTTTCACGAAACAAGGCAGACATCACTCTAAGCTCAATTCAGTACGTTATGCCAAATTTCGATTTTCTCGAAACTGGGCAGACATCATTCTAGGATCAAATCAGTATGTTATGCCAAATTTCGTGCAAACCGCAAGGTATATGTGGTGCACCATGAAATCATATATGGTACATATGAAATCGGACGAAACTATATATGGGAGCTATATCTAAATCTGGACCGATTTTCTCGAAACTGGGCGGACATAATTCTAGGCTCAATCCAGTACGTTATGCCAAATTTCGTGCAAACCGAAAGATATATAGGGACTTTGGGGCACCATTTACATGAAATCGGACGAAACTATATATGGGAGCTATATCTAAATCTGGACCGATTTTCACGAAACTTGGCAGACCTAAATGATTAGGCTGTACCAAATTTCGTGCAAATCGAACGATATATAGGGACCGTTTACATTAAATCGGTTAAATATATATATATATATATATATATATGGGAGTTATATCTAAATCTGAACCGATTTTTCCCAATTTCAATAGGGTTCGCCGATATTCACGAAACTCGGCAGACATCATTCTAGACTCAATTCAGTACAGTATGCCAAATTTCGTGCAAATCAAAAGACATAAAGGGACTTTGGGGCACCATTTACATGAAATCGGACGAAACTATATATGGGAGCTATATCTAAATCAGGACCGATTTTCTCGAAACTTGGCAGACATCACTCAAGGCTTAATTCAGTGCGTTATGCCAAATTTCGTGCAAATCGAAATATATACAGGGACTTTGGGGCACCATTTACATGAAGTCGGTCGAAACTATACATGGGAGCTATATCTAAATCTGGACCGATTTTCTCGATACTTGGCAAACATCACTCTGGACCGATTTTCTCGAAACTGGGCAGACATAATTCTAGGCTCAATCCAGTACGTTATGCCAAATTTCGTGCAAATCGAAAGATATATAGGGACTTTGGGGCGCCATTTACATGAAATCGGACGAATATATATATGGGAGTTATATAGAAATCTGGACCGATTTTCTCGAAACTTGGCAGACATCTCTCTAGGCTTATTTCAGTACGTTATGCCAAATTTCGTGCAAATCGAAGGATATATAGGGACTTTGGTGCACCATTTACATGAAATCGGACGAAACTATATATGAGAGCTATATCTAAATCCGGACCGATTTTCTCGAAACTTGGCAGATATCACTCTAGGCTTAATTCAGTACGTTATGCCAAATTTCGTGCAAATCGAAAGATATATTGGGACTTTGGGGCACAATTTACATGAAATCAGACGAAACTATATATGGGAGTTATATAGAAATCTGGACCGATTTTCTCGAAACTTGGCAGACATCTCTCTAGGCTCATTTCAGTACGTTATGCCAAATTTCGTGCAAATCGAAGGATATATAGGGCTTTGGTGCACCATTTACATGAAATCGGACGAAACTATATATGGGAGCTATATCTAAATCTGGACCGATTTTCTCGAAACTTGGCAGACATAACTCTAGGCTTAATTCAGTACGTTATGCCAACTTTCGTGCAAATCGAAAGATTTTTTTGGACTTTGGGGCACCATTTACATGAAATCGGACGAAACTATATATGGGAGCCAGGGACGTACGCAGGTGGGCGGCCCTGGGGCCCCCCCCCGGAAATGAATTTTTTTCACAGTAAACTAATGTTTGCAACAGCGATTTTTTTCATTTTGTACTACCGGGCCCCCCCCCGAAATGAAATCCTGTGTACGTTGCTGATGGGAGCTATATATAAATCTGGACCGATTTTCACGAAACTTGGCAGACATAATTCTAGACCTAAATGATTAGGCTGTACCAAATTTCGTGCAAATCGAAAGATATATAGGGACCGTTTACATTAAATCGGTTAAATATATATATTGGAGCTGTATCTAAATCTGATCCGATTTTTCCCAATTTCAATAGGGTTCGTCCTTGGGCCGAATAAGTGACCTATGCCAAATTTCATCCAATTCGGATCATAAATGCGACCTGTACTTTGTTTACAATTTAACATGCACAGACAGACGGACGGACGGACGGACATGCATAAATCGACTCAGAAAGTGATTCTATACATATTCTCAAAAGGAACCATGGGTCTATCTCGATTATTTTTGCCTGTTACAAACATATGCACAAAGACATAATACCCTGTACCACAGTGTGGTGAAGGGTATAAAAATAAGGAAGATCTTCACCGATTGGCTTTATCCTAGTTCATACGAGAGCTATACACTCTCAGAGAAACGTTGCAAAATTTGGAACCGATTGGATTATTAGTTTTTGAGTTATCGTGCCCGCCATTCGCAAAAAAATGTTTAGAGAAAAACGCGTTTAAAGTTTGAGAAGCCCTTCAGCCGTCACTTGATGCTGACACAATAAATCGGCTATATCTTCAAGAGTTCTTGAGATTTTCACTTGAAATTTTGTAGAGACATTCTTTAATCAGTGTAGATTCGAATTATATCAACAAAATTTTTGATCCCGAGAATGGGTGGTCCCCTTAAATTAACTATTCGGTTGAATAACTGCCCAAGGAGGATGAGGTCTTCGCCGAAATTTAAGTCAATATTGACAATTTTTGGTTAGGTAATTTTAATTAATATTAAAGCCAAATCGATTGAAAAACGTGTCTGAAATTCTCATAATACCCATTTTTTTAGTAAATTCTGTTGAAAAACGTTTTCAAACTTCCAAAAGTACCGAAATTGGGAAATCAACAAAATACCGGGGTACAGCTGTATAGTAGATATACCAAAACTTTTAACTAATAGCAATGTATGTTAAAATGTCAGAGCTCGATCTTAAATAATGCGATCTCTATCGTAATCGTGAAAACACAAAAATACCCCCAGAGATGTTTATTCTGATCCAGAATATATTCGAGGCCTGATCAAAAGACCACATTTAAGATCTAATATAACAAGTAAAAAAGTGTCAGACGGTGTTGCCAACAGATATGTACCCTCAGCCTACGGTTTGCTAAGGACTGCGAATTTACACACAGGTTCTATTATTCGCTTTATATTAGGTTTATGTTTTTATCAAAGAATAGGCCATCTGTGGAGAGGTACAAGAAGAGGTCCCATCACAGGATTAAATGTAGGGTTGGTAAAATATTAGAACAAACAGTGGATCAACTTGGTTATTCAATTCGCATCAAATTAAACGTACATGTTTTTAAAATGTTTACTTTTTGTGGGCGTAGTATCAAAGGGAGTGGAACGATTGTATAAGTATAACGATTTTCAAAGTTTGGATTAAATCGGACCTTCCGATACTAGATTATCAAACGGAGTGGACAGCTGGATTCTATTTTCGGCATTGTTTTGTGTATGTTCCCGTCTCCCAACGGTATAAAGGCATGTTAAAATTGTCTCAACCGGATTTGGTCCAAAGAAACTTGAGGTCTGAAATCAACACATTTTTGCTGTAGCAATGTGTATACAACCTCACATAGATCTTGTGCTGAATCTTCAATTTTAAAATATTGTTATTTTTATTTCGCCTGCGGAACCTTCGTCAATGCTAATACTAATATGTGAAGTGATTATAAGCATTACATGTTCGGGATTGGTCACAAACCATTTATACTAATTATACGAAGTCATTTTGGGCATATCGTTCATGTAATATACCTCACCGATTTCCTTAACTTGTCAACTAAATATTTTCTCGTTAAATTACAAATCTTTTTCGAATCGAAAAGCACAGAATTCATCATGGCGATTCAATTCAACGTGCAAATACTTTACACAATTGCTCCCGAATTTCGCACCAATTATTGAAACAATTGAACAACGGATAGCAGAGCACTAAAAGCCAACCAAAACAAATTGACCAAAAAACAATGCCAACCACGACAAGAAGAGTAGAACTTTTTGCCGCAATACAATAATATTTGGAATATTTGGTGCGAAGTTCGGTGGATATGGTGATATGGCCATTCACAGCTACTGTTGTTTTGTGTTCTTTTTTTTTTTTTTTTTGTAGTACAACAAGACTATAAAAATCAGTCAATGACGGCGGCGGCATACCTTCTCATTCTTCAAACAAGGTATGCGAATAAATTCGAAAACGGATTTTTGAATCAAGTGTATGGAAATTTATACGCACGCACTCACACACACATACATACCCCGACAACATGTGATATCCCCCAGCAGAAAAAAACAAAGAACTCATGTCCTCATGTAATTACACACAAATACATGCATGTACATAGCTACCTATATAGGTATTTTTTATGTATGTAAGTATCTAGGAATTATTGGAATGCATATCCCCAACGATACTCTAGAAAGAACCGGCAACACGTTGGTCGTTTGGTTATGGCAACGTGTCGTTATTCCCTTATTTTTTCAGTTATGCCTGTTCTTCCTCTCCTTTAATTCGGTTGCCTGATTTTGAGTTAATGAAATTGACAAAACAGCTGAGACTCTGGTCATATGTCTATGGCTACGAGTATCCTGTCTGACATTTTGAGATACGACTTGAATGCGGTTAATTCAGTTCCAAACCATGTGGACAAACAAACAAACTAAAACAACAAAAATGACAAAGAAATAGAGTACAAAAATGTTTGATTGGCGCATGCCCATTGCGTCGAATACCAAATTGAAGAAACTCTGAGGGGAGAAGAAGGTTTCACATGCACAGCATCCAAAATAATGAGGTGGATCTATTAGATAAGGAAAATATATGGGCAACAGTAGAATGGGAAATATCTGTCGGTGTAGTTTTATACCTTCCACCTTCAAAACATATTTGCATACTGGGTACCCTGGATCTCCACATTGATGTGTATAGAGTTTGAGATCTAGAATGTAGTACACATTTGGCTTAAATCAGATTTGCCACGGGGAGATCTTGCGAAACAATCAGAAGGATATTATTATCCTTGAAATATATTTTTCGCATATGCGACCTGTTTCTTCTTCTGCGGAGTCTGGGATTTTCGTTCAGAAGTCTAAACATTTTCAGAGGTTCACCTTCCCGAATCCTGAATTGCCACAGCTCGCCATCCAGATGAATATATCCATCACGGAATCTACAGACACACTGTTCACGACTTGGACGACTGAAATAATGCTCACGCCGAACATAAATACCGATGGAGAACTAATTCGATCGCCAATTACCCCAGATTTTGTGTGTAACATTCGACAACCATTTCCTTGCGATAATATATGTGACGCCACTGTGGTTCGAGAATGTACGTTATTCCCAGTAAAGGAACATACAAACATGTCCGAACGCTTTCGAACTGCTGGTCAAGCTTCCCCCGACACTCTAGGATGATTTACAGAGAGAGAGAGAGAGAGAGAGGTGTTCCAAAGGTACAAATGTGAACCTCTATATCAAGGGACCGATCAATTTGGTCTGTATATATTCGGAGACCATCCACCATTCATAGCAGCCGCGGAGAAGCCGTTACCCAGTCCCCAAACACATTGCACCAATTCAACTACCCAGCTAAGCCTACTCACCTATCTCCAAATTCACTCAGGACACATCCCACATTTGTTGCAATCTTCCTGAATTTGTAGAGTTGCTATTTCAGCTACAAAAACAAAACAAATCTTATGTTTGTCATTCAATATACAGAACCTCAAAATAGTTAGCGGAGACTTTACAAACTTAATAGTGTTCGCAATACTGCACATTGATATTGAAAATGATCTTTCTAGGTTTTAACATAGCCTCTATATGTATATTCCACCCATTTTCAAGAATTGATGTGATTTTTAAATACTATACTCTTTCATGCAGTCGCCAGAAGAACCGTATATAGTGGAAGATGATAAAATCGCTACACATTGAGTTTTATCTATAGAAATCCCCGTAGCGGGGGTCTCATCTGCATCCGCATTCACCTCCAAAATACAAAGTGAAGATGGGGTTAAATGATTGGGATTAGCTGGGCAGTTGAAGAGGTGTAGCGTGTCATGTGGACCATTAGCACATGCCGGGCAGACATTGTTCACCGTGCCAATTCTGAATTAAGGCGGCTACACCAAAATCGAATGCAATTCAATCCTGCTTGATAGGCCTGTTGATCTAGAGGCTCCCTTTTGTACCTTTTGAACTTGCCTGGTACTCATCAAGCTGGCACAGCGCTTTGGATGATTTTGAGCTTCTGATGACACTATCAACATCCTCTAACGTAAATTAAGGCAGTTAATCCTCCAGCGCAATACTCTTCTCTCCCCTGTCACTTTCCGGGTGCTTTACAAACTATAGATTGACACAACTTGCACACCTCTTCGGATCTGTCACCTCAACGCCGTTAAATCAAACATACGTCCGATCATCCTTGCTTTTTGGTTTCTAGAGCGACTTAACCGTTGCCCACCATTTATTCACTCCGGTACTGATGTTACAACACTTCAAATGTTCTAGCCACTTTTTCCGCTTGTGCTCGCCGGCTAACCTGTTCACTTCCATCGTCAGTCCTCTGATTCGGGGGTTAGTATAACGGGAGCTCATCACGCTCAGTTGTTAATCCCGCTGCCTCGCCTGGGAAGTTAGGTCTCAATAGCGAGCGGCTGCAGCAGTGTTGATGACCCGGAATGCCTTTCTGCTACCCGAGTACGAAAAGGATTGGGCAGTTCTCTGAAGTGACTATTCAGAATTCTTGCCAATTCGTTTTCCCATGGTTAAGAAAAGTACGGCGTTCAGAAGTTATGAAGTCGGGTGGTCTGTTGATGGATATAATAATAGGGAGGTAATCTAACTCCAATGAATGACGAGTTGACATGTCACGACATTTGTCAGACCTGGAGACACGGTGAAAAGGACCGGTGAGCCTTGGCAGTCTCCTTTATTCTGAGCTATATATTTGCTCGACCAGCGCCATGCCCCTTGGGCCATTGCATTGGACAGAATGCCATAATTCATTATGTGCATTGAAATCCCCTAGCACCAGACGGATATTGCCTTCCAAAATATGACTAATGTCTGGCAAGTAACACGGGGCACAGATATTTAACGGCGGAATGTACACGATAAGCAACTCGGCGGTGCGACACTTGATCGCTACCCCATATATTCCCTGTATGGCTCACAGAAGTCTAGGTCAACCGAGATTGGTTTGTACTGGACAAAATAGTGCAATGCTAAGCATCCACTTCTCGTATGATCCTTCCTTATGACCGTGTATCCCACAACTCTGAAGACTGCTGGATCAGGTTCGTTTCTTGGATCGACGAGACCATAACACATCTGCGACTCATAAAACCCACGATCTCATTGATTTTCCTTCGTAGTCCATGGCAGTTGAATTGCAGAAATGAGACATTATCAGGAGATGTGACAACACCGTACGGAGTAAGTGGCTGCTGCGGATATTTCAGGGAGTCACGTAATCCGTAAACGATGATGATGACGACTCGCTGGGGAATGCATTGGCACAGCACGACTAAATGTAGTCTCTTCCGCTGTACTCATGTACTCGGACCGG
The DNA here is from genome assembly GCF_032173495.1 of Musca vetustissima. NCBI lineage: Eukaryota > Metazoa > Arthropoda > Insecta > Diptera > Muscidae > Musca > Musca vetustissima. The sequence goes on from NW_026874744.1 coordinate 14,786, forward strand.
AAAAACTCATAAAATGTACCCATTATTCGCGGCCGTTGCATCTAACCGAAATAGATCTATGGTGGATGCGGTTGTGACAAACTGAGTAGAACCATGGTCCGGGGTTTGTCTCTATCCCGGAACGGACTTAAAGAAGAATCCGGAGCAATCGTACCGGGTAATGTAGCTCCCATATTGAAAAAATACACGTACATGTATATGGCATGTCGATAGCCTTTGATTCCTCGGTCCACGTTTTAGTATAAACTCAAAATAACGGTGCACAGAAATATTCAGAATTTTTGCACGTTTTTAATTCGAATTGGCTCTAGTTTAGTTTTAGTATTAAATTTCCACCTCAAGGCGGGGCATATTAAAAGTTAGGTCCTGCCGAACTTGACGCACTTCTATTTGTTTACTCATCAATTTCCCAATCCCACCTCGTAGCACCGCTAAAGTCATTTCAATCATCCACGTAAACTGTAAGGATGTGAAGAATGAATTCCTTCCTCATTCAGATTCTGATTCTTGATGATGAGACTCCGGCCACTCCGACTCTCGACAGTGGTAGAAATTGTGGATTCCATGTCACAGCACCAGCACTCTTATGGCCCAAAGGATGCCGTTTGTGCCGTTTTGGCCCATGCCGTCGTGTTATGCTCATTAGGCAAACGTAAGCCTTAAGCTACGGACGTGCGGTATTTAGACAGCTACGAACTACAAATAGCAATAACCACAAAAACAACAACAAAACGTAACTAACGAAACATTTCTTCGTGTAAAATAAATGTGCGGCACACAGACGTAAACTACTGCGGAGGAACAAAAAAAATATTCAATAATAAAAAAAGACTATCGATCGCCAACATTGTAGTTCTGGGTGCAGACGTGGTTGTTCAGTTTGTTTTTTGTTTTTGTTCCTTCATTTACAATCAACGGTCAATTGAAAACCAAAGGTAAATCGTTGCCTCTGAATGAAAAAAATAATATAGCCGAACTAAAAACCAAGACAAAGGTATTGTAGATGCTGCCAATTCTTAAGCTATTTGCCGGATAATAGTACCATGGAATAGACCGGCAAATTGTTTGCAAAGCGTACAAGTTTAAGTTGTGTGTGTGTGTGTGTTCGAACTACGTCGTTCTAAATGGTTAAACGACAACGATTGGTATTTGGTGTGACCCAAACCCTAAACCCCCCAACAAGAAGAACAAAGTAGGAAGTTCTGACGACAGACGCAATTAAATAATTAATTAAATTAAATAAACCAACAATATTCGGTGGACAAACGTTGAGGCAACAGCCAACCATCCAGCCAAATGTTCGAATAGTCAACCAACCAAACAGGCGGGCAGTCATCCAGTCATCTAGCCATAAAAGTGTTGTAGTCAATTGAACTTCAACAGCAGCCACAACAACAACAGTAACAGCGAACAGCATCAATGGCAACAGCAACTCATCACGTTTGGAATGCGCCAATGTTTAGGCCAACAAACATAGCGCAAAAGTGTGAACAATGTCAAGTTGGACCAAACAGTCATCCGCCAGCTTCCTTACCCCCGTAATCCACCCGAAATAACAAGGCAATGGATATTTTTGGGCTGATGGTGGTGGCTGTTTGAGTGTTCTTGGTTCTGCCTATAGGCTGCTGTTAGTCAATTTGCGAATGAATGTTTGCTGCCGGTTTACTGTTGCCAATGATGGGCTGACTGGTTGGTTGGCCGGTCGGCTGGTTGGCTGACTGACTGGCCGTGTTGTACAAAATTTAATTGCATGTTAGAGGTCAAAACCCACTGTTGAACTTCATACAAACAAACAAAACCGGTTACATGTTTAATGTTTTTGCGGATTTGGTGTTTTTTTTTTTTTTTTTGCTTTTATTTGTTTGTAGGAAGGTAGGCTTTGTTTTTGTTATTATTTTGTGCTTTTTTCGGACATCATACATCAAAATAGTCATTCTCATTATCCAACAATGTTGTTGTTTCCATCATCATCATCCCCATCACCATCATTCGAATCACCAATGTAGTTTTTGCCATTGCCTTCAATGATATTCGAATAAATATGTTTCCAAAATATTATTATTATTTGGTTTTATTATTCTTTGG
>NW_026874745.1:0-16581 GCF_032173495.1 Musca vetustissima
ATGGCTAATAATAATCAAACAAAGCTATAACAGCGGAAACAAATCCGAGCAGCAGGGTTGGGAATGTGGAGACCATGGGGATACTTTTCAGAAGACTGAAGACGAAATCTCGAGATGAGAACGCAGTAAGGGCCCCGTTCATGATTTCATGGAATTTTCTTCCGAAAAATTTAGTCCCTTTGTAAAAATCACCAATTACACCTTCCCATCCCTGATGGAAAAGCACATACCCAATCCCACAAAAAGGGAAACAACCTTGCTGGTTCCATCAAAGCAAATAATAATTTTAAAATAATACACCGCTCGGTCAATGGTGCCATGGCTTGTAAAAAATCCTATAATAACAACTACAACAAAAAAATCGCTTAACAACAACAATATAAAATGGGAACAATACTTTAACTTCTGGTGGCGATTCGAGGGGCAATCGGAAAAAAATCAAACATCCGTCGACCCGCGAGGAGGGGGGCATGGTAAGTGAAATGAATTGTACTATGAAAACATTGTAAAATGTTCTGTTGTTGTTGTATTTTTTACAACAGTCAATAGTATTGAAGCCGTCAAAGGGGATTTGTGTGGCAAAACCAAAAAAGTTCGGCAGATTTTTTTTATATAAAATTTTTACACCAGACATTTTTAGCCGCTAAGGGTCACTTAAAGCTGATGGACGATGAGTGGCTAAGGGGATAATATGTCTGGCAGTAAGTGATTACTGGATTGCAGGTAGACTACATTCGATGGGAAACCGGTAGTCATTGAACGAACGGTTGTTCCATAAGCCGAGCTTAAAAAAGATTTCCAGACGTGTCGGTCTTGAGCGGATCTCCTCCAATTTGAAAGACCACGTTCCTAGATGTTGTTTTCTACTTGATCTTTCCATGTAATTCGTGGCCTTCCCCTTCTACAGGAACCATCAGTAGGCTCGGTTTTATATGCCTTTTAAGCTGGGGCATTCTCATTTATTCGCACAACATGGCCTAGCCAACGTAGTCGCTACAGCTCAATACGACTGACTATGTCGATGTCAGCGTATAAATTGTAAAGCTCGTGGTTCATTCGACGCCAATATTCACCTCGACGTAGATCGGCCCGTAGATCTTTCGGAGAATTTTTCTTTCAAACACACTTAAGAGCTGCCTCATCTACTTGCGCAAGTACCCTTTGCTTTAAATCCGTATAATATCACGGGTAGTATCAGCGTCTTGTAGAGTGTGAGTTTGGTCTGCCGGGAGGTGGACATGTTTCTAAACTGCTTACTTAGACCATAGTAGCATCTGTTGGCCATCACAATCCTTCTCCGAATTTCAAAACTGATGTCATTCGTTTATTTATGGTGGTACCAAGGTATATAAAATCTTTAACTACCTCGAAGCTGTAGTTCTCAAGTTCCACAGTTGGTCCGAGTCTACTGGACGTCTTGTGCGTTGATACCATCAGTTTGGTCTTCTCGCCGTTTACTGCCAGATCCACTTTGGCAGACTCCTTATCAAGCTGTTCAAAGGTGGCTGTTACCGCTTTCAATGTTCGACCCATTATATCGATGTCATCGGCATAGGCGAGTAACATGTGTTGTTTGGTGTACAGAGTGTCATTTCTGTTCACCTTTGCGTCTCGTATGACCTTTTCCAGCAGGATATTAAAAAAGCCACTCGACAAACTGTCACCTTGTCTAAATCCTCGTTCGGTATTAAAGAGCTCCGAAAGGTCCTTTCCGACTTTAACTGCTGATATTGTGTCACTTAAAGTTATCCTGCATCGCCGTATTAATTTTACAGGAATGCCAAACGCAGACATAGCATTATACACCTCTGAACGGATAGGGCTGTCGAATGCGGCTTTATAGTCGACGAATAGGTGGTATGTGTCGATTTGTTTTTCGTTGGTCTTTTCCAGGATTTGGCGCAAAGTGAAAATCTAGTCAATGGTGGATTTGTCCCTTCTAAAGTCGCATTGGTATGGTCCAATAATGTGATTGAACATTGGCTTCAATCGCTCACACAGCACGCTGGTTAGCACTTTATGTGCGCTGGGAAGAAGGCTAATTCCTCCGTAGTTGGCACATATCGTCTTGTTTCCTTTTTTGTGCACGGGACACAGAATGCTGAGAATCCAATCATTGGGCATGCATTCTTCTAGCCAAATTTATCAGCTGGAGCCTGCTCCTTACCAGCATCTGACCACCAGTCTTGAATAGTTCGGCTGGTAACCCATCGGCTCCTGCTGCTTTATTGTTCTTGAGCCGATTAATTGTCTGTATGACCTCATCTTGGCTAGGTGGTATACACTCTATACCATCATCTCTTATTGGTTCTGGGGTATCCTCTTCAATGCCACTATTTGATACTAGAAGCTTTTCAAAATGCTACTTCCAGATCCTCAACACGCTGTCTGTATCTGTCACCAGGCTTCCTTCTTCATCTCTACAGGAGGATGTGCCTGCACCAAAGCCTTTGGTTTGGTGTTTTACTCGTTGGTAAAATTTCCGGACTTCATTTTGACTCCTGTACATCTCCATTTGCTCAGGCTCACGTTTTTCTTGTTCTTTCTTTTTTTCTTCTGGAAACACGTTTCTCCTCTCTGCTTTCCTCCCGATAATTCTCCATCACGTTACGTGTTACTACTGTCTGTAGGGTTGCCCTATATAGCAATGCGGCACTCCTGATCGTACCATGGGTTTCTTGATGGTGTTCTCTTTGGTACCCACGTGTTGCCTTTGCTGCAGTTTGTAGGGAGTGAGCAATTCTTTGCCATTGTGCTTCCATACCATTATCGGGACAAGAAGTGCTTTCTTCAACCAGATGGGTAAGTTGAGCGGAGTAGGCCTCGGCTATCTGTTGTATTTGCAGCTATTCGACGTCGAGTTTCCGTGTTGTGTTAGATCGCACCTTTGCTGCAACATTAAGACGAGTGTGAACCTTGGCTGCTACAAGTTAGTGATCCGAATCGACATTTGCTTCTCGGGTCGATCGAACGTCTAATACACTGGATGAATGCCTTACGTCTATCACAAGATGATTAATTTTATTCCTCGTTGCTTGATCAGGAGAAATCCAGGTGGGCTTGTGTATATCGAGATGCTTGAATCTTGTGCTGCTAACTACCATGTTTTTTGCTGCCTCGAAATCAATCAACCTCATGCATTTGTCGGATGTTCCTTCGTGGAGGCTGAATTTTCCGACGGTGGGACCAAAGACATTTTCCCTTCCGATTTTTGCATTAAAATCTCTTAGCAGAATTTTAACGTCATGGCCAGGGCAACGGTCATATGCTGTTTCTATGCGCTCGTAATATATGTCTTTCGTCTGTTCATCTTTATCTTCGGTCGGAGCATAGGCGCAAATTAGACTGATCTAGAAGAACGTCGCTTTTATACGGATTATAGCAATTTGCTTATCTACTGAAGTGAATCTGGAGACGAGGTCTTTTATTCTCCTGTTAACCATAAATCCGCAGCCGAATTCATGTCTCGTTTCATGGCAGCTATAATACAGGACGTAATCATCTGATTTACTTACGCCAGTTCCTTTCCATCGCATTTCCAGTAAGGCAATAATATCGGCTTTGTGCTTCTTGAGTACATCCGCCAAAACGAAAACTGTGCCTGTTCTGTACATGGTGCGCACATTCCAAGTGCAGATTCGCAGATCGTGGTCCTTTATACGTTTTCGGGGGTCGTCAACATTAGGTGGGGTTTGGTTTTCTTTTTCTTTGCTTTTTCATAGTAGGATGGGGTTTTCCGAGTGTGGGCAACTAACCCGACGCCTCAAGCCATTTTTAATAGTTCTTATGGGTGAACCCGCGTCACATATTAGCTCACTATTTCATCGGGTGATGAAAATAGCTACCCCAGGTGACACCACGAGGAGGTCAGTGTCCACAATTGAGATGAAAGAGGGACCCAGATAAGCCTGGACTTCGCCATGTTAAAGCCAATCAGAGCCGATGTTTGATATCTATCATCCCCTACCCCACCCCACGCCTTATGGTAGTCATTGAAAAAATATATTTTAAAAATCCATCTATAGGGCCTTGAAAAAAAATCGAGACTTTATTTGATACCCTTAAAATATATTCTCCCTCGTTACACCCCAATAAACCGCAATACTCAAGAGTGTAATATAGTCGGCCTTTTTATAAACGTAGTTATTTACTTGTGTTTGTTGTTATTGTTGTCGGTTTTCCTGTTTTTCCCATTCATTCGGTCTGCTGACCAACGACAAATAACACCAAAAATCCTCGATGTTCGTTTTTCCAATTTTATTGTTGTTGTTGTTTTTGTTGGCATAGTGAAGCATATGATTTCGATATTTCGTGCCAAAGGAAATTTCAAACCAAAAATCACGCGGATGAAATTTCACAACGTGAAAAACTACAATAAAAGCAACAACATCGCAAAAAAAAACATCACAGAATTCCATACCATAGAGATTCAGTCATCAGGCAAAGGTTTTTTTGTGTGTGAGAAAAAAACCAGTAAACAATCACAGGCGAGAAGAAAACAACAACGTAACGGAATGGACGTAAGGACTCCAATTGGGGGGAACAGTGAAATACAACACAGAGTCAGCGATTTTTTAAAGAGAGTGGTTGTGTGTGTTTCAGAATCTTGTTGCTTGCCATAGGATTGGAGTGATGATGATTCTTGTTTTGCAACACAAGCGGCAGATTGTGGGGACAGTGGGAAGTAGTTCGAAAAACTAGAAAAAATGCACACCTTATGGGAAGCTATGAAAAATATTATTTTAAAAATCCACATCTTATGGGAAGTCATGAAATTTTTTAATCCTTTCTGGGGTCTATTTAAGGCGTAGATATTTTAAATACTTCTTATCAAGGCCCAAATAAGGCGTAGCTTTTATAAAAAAGTTTTTTCGAGAGTCTCTATAAGGCGTAGGGGTAGCGTAGGGGATGACAGACACCATACAATTGCTCTGATTGGCTTTAACATGGCGAAGCCCAGGCTTATATTTGTCCCTCTTTCATCTCAATTGTGGACACTGACCTCCCTGGGGAGCTATTTCCATCACCCGATGAAATAGTGAGCTATTACGTTCCGCGAATTCACCCATAACAACTATAAAAAATGGGTTGAGGCGTCGGGTTAGTTTCCCACACTAGGAAATCCGAACCTACTATGAAACAGCAAATAAAAAGAAAACCAAACCCCCTAATGTTGACGACCCCCGCAAACATGTAAAAGACTACGATATTGGATTCTGCACTTGGAATGTGCGCACATTGTACAGAACAGGCGCAGTTCTCCGCGGTGTCACCTGGGGAGCTATTTTCATCACCCGTTGAAATAGTGAGCTAATATGTGCCGAGAGTTCACCCAGTGTTCGCCTTGGAAGTACAAAGCCGATATTATTGCCTTACAGGAAATGCGATGGAAAGGGACTGGCGTAAGTAAATCTGATGAATCCGGCCTGTATTATAGCTGCCATGAAATGAGACATGAAATTGGCTGCGGATTTATGGTCAACAGGAGAATAAAAAACCTCGTCTCCAGATTTTCTTCAGTAGATGAGCGAATTGCTATAATCCGCATAAATGCGAAGTTCTTCTACATGAGTCTTATTTGCGTCCATGCTCCGACCGAAGACAAGGATGAGCATACCAAAGCGTGCGTGAATGCCTAGAAACTGCATATGACCGCTTCTCTGGCCATGACATTAAAATTCTACTAGGAGATTTTAATACAAAAATCAGAAGGGAAAACATCTTTGGCCCCACCGTCGGAAAATTCAGTCTCCATTAAGAAACATCAGACAACGGCACGAGGTTGATTGACTTCGCGGAAGCAAAAAACATGGTAGTTGGCAGCACCAGATTCATGCATCTCAATATACACAAGGCCACCCGGATTTCTCCTCATCAAGCAAAGGGAAATCAAATTGATCATATTGTGATAGACGGGAGGCATTCATCCAGTGTTTTAGACGTTCGATCGATCCGAAGTGCGAATATCGATTCGGACTATTACCTTGTGGCAGCCAAGGTACGCACCCGTCTTAATGTAGCAGCAAAGGTGCCATCTAACACAACACGGAAACTCGACGTCGAAAAGCTGCAAACGCAACAGGTAGCCGAGGCCTACTCCGCTTAACTTATCCAACTGCTTGACCAAATCACCCTTTGTCCCGATAATAGTATAGAAGCACAATGGCAAAGAATTGCCCACTTCCTACAAACTGCAGCAAAAGCAACAATTGGGTAGCAAAAACCACCATCAAGAAACCCATGGTACGATCAGGAGTTCTTAATGCTACCGATGTGAAAAACGCAGCGTATAGGGCAACCCTGCAGACAGTAGCAACACGTAGAGCGATGGAGACTTATCGGGAGAAAAGGAGTGAGGAGAAACGTGTTCTCAAAAAAAAAAAAAAAAAAAAACAAAAAAACAAAAAAAGAGAAAGAGCAAGAAAAACGTGAGCAAATCGAGAGGTACAGGAGTCAGAATGAAGTCTGAAAATTCTACCAACGGGTAAAACACCAAACCCAAGGCTTTGGTTCAGGCACATCGTCCTGTAGAGATGAAGAAAGAAACCTGGTGACAGATAGAGACAGCGTGTTGAGGATCTGGAAGGAGCGTTTAGAAAAGCTTCTTGTATCAAATAGTGGCGGTGAAGAGGATGCTCCAGAGCCAATAAGAAACCAGTGAGCGGAGCAGTATAGTCGGACGGGCCGACCATATGATACCCTACACAACTACCACGAAAAGTACACTTTCGGCGGTTCTATATTCTGAGCCAGGGCAATATTTCGTGATATTTGCACCCTTTGTACCGATTATAGATCAACAACTCATCTTTCTATGTCTTGCATATTTTCCAAAATGTTTTTTCTTGAAGTGAATTTTTACGCAATAAAATAAAAAATTGGTCACTTTAGGTTTTGGTTGATTTGACCCTCAGAAAATTGACCGATCATCATCTAAACAGCCGATTTAAGTATTTTGTCAGATCCCCTTCACCTTGTAAAATATGTGATGTTCTGCATATAATAATTGCCTCTAGAGCGACTAGAAAATCTGACAAAATTAAAGTTTTCGGTTCACTGCACCCCCCTGAATGAAATCTCAACCTCACCGAAAACTATAGGCGTCGTCCTTGATCATAATCGGAACTTCATGTACAATTTCAAAGCGATTAGCACGACATTTCCGTCCTCTAATGGAGCAATAGTAATAATATGCACATAATCATCTTTACTTAATTACGTATAACTCCCGCATGGGAGTACATACAGCCATATAATTGGTATCAATTTGAAGGTCAACAACTCATCTTAGACAAACTATCAACATCTCGAGTATATGTCCTTCAGGAGCAAGTATATACGCCCCAGAATAAAAATTTTGTAATTTTTCACACAAAAGTCAGGGTCCAATATTGGCCGATCTTTATCAAAACAGGCATGCTTATTCTTAGGCCCGATCTCCTTCTCCATGTAAAATTTCACGACGTTCGGACCATAACTGCGGCCTCTGGAGCGGCCAGAAAAACCGACAAAAATTTAGTATTTGGTCCATTTCATCCCCTAAATATTAACCGATCTTTACCAAAAACAATAGGGGTCTTCAATGGCCAGAACCCATCCTACATGCAAAATTTCGTGAAGATTGGTCCATAACTGTGGCCTGTATCGTGTTTACAAATTATAATGGACAGACGGACGGACGGACGGACACACATGTCTAGATCGACTCAGCTAGTCGAGATATGACGATCGGTATACTTAAAGGTGGGTCTAGGACCAATATTTCGCGGCGTTACAAACATTTGGGGCTGCACAAAGCTATAATACCCTGACAACATAGTTGTGTAGGGTATAATGAGATTAAAGAGTGTATACCACCTAGCCAAGATGAGGACATAAAAGCAATTAATCGGCTCAAGAACAATAAAGCAGAAGGACCATAGAGGTAACCAGCCGAACTATTCAAGACTGGTGGTCAGATGCTGGTAAGGAGCATGTAGCCGCTGATTAATAGAATTTGTCTAGAGGAATGCATGCCCATTGATTGGAACCTCAGCATCCTTTGTCCTGTGCACAAAACAGAAGACAAGACGATATGTGCCAACTGTAGAGGAATAAGTCACCTTCCCATCACATATAAAGTGCTATCAATTGAAGCCAATGGTCAATGACATTATTGGACCATACCAATGTGGCTTCCGACGTGGCAAATCTACCATTGACCAGATTTTCACTCTTCGCCAAATCGTGGAAAAAACCCACGAAAAACACATTGACACATTCCATATATTCGTCGACTATAGCAGCCGGTAGCAGCCACGTAGGTCTGGCAGTAAACGGCGAGAAGACCAAACTGATGGTATCAACGCGCAAGACGTCCAGTAGACTCGGACCAACTGTGGAACTTGAGAACAACAGTTTCGAGGTAGTCAACGATTTTATATACCTTGGTACCGCCGAATGACATCAGTTTTGAAATTCGGAGAATGATAGTAATGGCCAACAAATGCTACTATGGTCTAAGTAAGCAGTTTAGAAACAAGGCCACCTCCCGCCAGACCAAACTCACATTTTACAAGACGCTGATATTAGCCGTGCTATTATATGGACCTGAAGCATGGGTACTTGCGCAAGCAGATGAGGCAGCTCTTGGGGTGTTTGAAAGAAAAATTCTCCGAAAGATCTACGGGCCGATCGGCGTCGACGTTTACAGCTTTACAATTCATACGCGGACATTGACATAGTCAGTTGTATTGAGCTGCAGCGACTACGGTGGTTAGGCCATGTTGTGCGAATGAATGAGAATGCCCCAGCTCAAAAGGTATATAAAAAAGAGCCTACTAATGGTTCCCGAGAAGGGGGAAGGCCACGAATTAACTGGAAAGACCAAGTAGAAGACAACATCTTGGAACGTGGTCTTTCAAATTGGAGGAGATGCGCACGAGACCGAAGCGCCTGGAAATCTTTTTTAAGCTCGGCTTATGGAACAACGGTTCTGTAACAGGTCAGCTAAGTAAGTAAGTATATAAGGCGTAGATTTTTTCATATTTTTTTCTGAGTCTGTTTCATATTTTTTCTGGAGTCTGTCAATACAAGGCGTAGTTTTTATATCCTACACAACTATGTTGTTAGGGTATTATAGCTTTGTGCAGCCCCAAAAGTTTGTAACGCCGCGAAATATTGGTCCTAGACCCACCTTTAAGTATACCGATCGATATACCGATATACTGCTCCACTGGTTTTAAATATTTTTTTCAAGGCCTAGGCAAGCGGTAGATTTTATAACATTTTTTTTCAAGGCCTAAATTAGGTGTAGATTTTTATACCCTACACAAATATGTTGTCAGGGTATTATAGCTTTGTGCAGCTCCAAGAGTTTGTAACGCCGCGAAATATTGGTCCTAGACCCACCTTTAAGTAAACCGATCGTCATATCTCGACTAGCTGAGTCGATCTAGACATGTGTGTCCGTCCGCTGTCCGTCTGTCTATTATAAGTTGTAAACACGATACAAGCCACAGTTATGGACCAATCTTCACGAAATTTTGCATGTAGGATGGGTTCTGTCCAATGAAGACCCCTATTGTTTTTGGTAAAGATCGGATAATATTTAGGGGAAGAAATGCACCAAATACATAATTTTTGTCGGTTTTTCTGCTCGCTCTAGAGTCCGCAATTATGGTCCAAACATCGCGAAATGTTACATAGAGAAGTGGATCGGGCCAAAAAATAAGAATGCTTGTTTTCATAAAGATCGGTCAATATTTAGCCTGACTGGACTCTGCCTTTTGTGTGAAAAATGACAAAATTTATATATATTTGCCCCTGAAGGACATAAAACCGAGAAGTTGATAGTATATCCGAGAGGAGTGGTTGGCCTTCAAATTGATACCTATTATATTGCGGTACTGATATGGGAGTTACACTTAAATATTTACAGGTCCTTACGTAGAGGGCGGACATATATCGCGGATGGCTTTGAAATTTTCCATGAGGATCTAGGTATGGCCATGGACAACGACTATAATTTTCGGTGATGATCAGATAATAATATTTGGATGAAGTGACCCGAAAACTTAATTTGTTGTGTTTTTTATCAGTCGATTTATAGGCCACTATTGAAAGCCGGACATCACAACACAACCCACGGTGAAGGGGATCTGGACAAGTAATTAGAAAAGCTGTACTGAATATTAGTAATATTTGTAGACGTCTAGTCGGTCAAGGGGGTGCAAATATCGCTAAATATTGCCCAAGCTCAGGATATCGAACCATAGTAGGGTATCATATGGTCGGCCCCGTCCGACTATACTGCTCCGCTCACTGGTGTAAAGCATATTTTTATACCCTACACAACTATGTTGTCAGGGCATTATAGCTTTATGCAGTCCCAAGAGTTTGTAACGACCCGAAATGTTGGTCCTAGACCCACCTTCAAGTATACCGATCGTCATATCTCGACTAGATGAGTCGATCCAGACATATGTGTCCGTCCGCTGTCCGTTTGTCTATTATAATTTGTCACGAAATTTTGCATGTAGAATGGGTTTTGGCCAATGAAGACCTCTATTGTTGTTGGTAAAGATCGGATAATATTTGGGGAAAGAAATTGACCAAATACTTAATTTTTGTCGGCTCACTCACTCACTGGTTTTTCAATATTTTATTTTCCAAAAAAAAAAAAAACACACACACACAAAAAATGTTAAATACTTTTATCAAGGCCTTAATTTTTCAAAACTGTCCCCACTGTTCCTTTTTCCTTTGTTGTTGTTGTATTATTTGTTTTTTTTCTTTTTTGCTTTATTTATCCTGAGTATTAACTTACCCTCTGTGCCATTGGGTAGCTCAATGGGCACTCCATTTTCACGTCGCCATATAATTTGCGGCTCAGGTGAACCGGTAGCTGCACATTTCAGCGTCACATTACTGCCCTCACGTACCACCATATCCGTGCTTGTTGGATAATCCAATATATCCGGTGGTACTGTACGACGACGACAATGTTGATGATGACGTCGATGTTCCATGAATTGAAGGAGTGATAATGGTGTTCGAATTGTTCAAAATCAGCATATTTTTCACACGAAGGCAATGCCGAACGTGTCCAAAGTCCAACAATGGTAGCATGAGGTGGTGAAGGTCCAGAGGTGATGGTAGGATCAGCACAAAGGTGAGCCGTTCACAATGTGGGGTGGTTTTGATAAGAAACAAAGGATGGCCATGTCGGACGGACATCCATACACATGTGTGTGTGTGTGAGGGCATGTGTGTTTGTTTACAATATGTGTGTGTATTATTGGTGTTAACAATGTGTCATTGTATGCGTGTGCGGTCATTCATTAATGCATAACAACAAACAACAATTATATTTTATTTGTTGTTGTTTTAATATTTTTGGTTATTTGTTTTTTTCCAATAACAATTAATTTTGTTTTTAAATTTTTATTTATATGATTACAGCAGAGAGCCACAGTTCGACCATGGGGATAGTCCAGAATCAGGTTTCAGTTTTTTTTTTGTTTTTTTTTTTTGGAAGCGGGGGGAAACGGAAATCATCAACATTGGTGGCCCCCAATTCATCCAACACAATTCAAAAATCATTTATTTCAAACGATGTTTTTTGTTGTTGTATTTTTTTTTTTGTTGTAGTTGTTGTTGTATTTTTTGTTGTGGTACAACCATAATGTTATTTTTGCATGTTTTTTGTTTGTTTTCAATTTCGAACAAACACCGGGGAAAAAAGTGTGTGTGTGTGAATGTATGTTTGTGTGTGCGTGTATTTTCCCCCAGTTTCATTGTGGCATATGTTTGTTGTTGGTAGTCCGTATAGCCATTATCGTGGTGTAGCCATCATCATCACGGTTTTGCCATCATCACATAATTATGAAGGGGGTCGGCAGGGTAGGATGGTCGTCATCATGGCCACAAGCATATTGGCCAACATTAACACACACACACAATTCATGGTTGGTAGTTGTTGTCCACGGTTTGTTGTTGTTGTTGTTTTTTTTTTTCAAATAGTATTTAGTCACCCCATTGTCATTTGTTTTAACGTCGTTATTATAATAGTTGGCCATAGTAGTTGTTGTCGGAGATGGTGTTTTGTGTGTTACCACGATTGTCGTCAGGATGTTCGTCATTGCAATTTTTGTGTTTGGTGGCATTGGGTGATGATGATTATGGCGTTGAATGATTGTGTTAACCACCAATGTGTTTAAAACGTAATTAGTTTTATGATTTTCACAATTCAGCAGGATCGTTGAAGTTGTTGTTACATGAAAAGAAAAAAAAAAACAATACAAGAAAAATTAGTTAATTAGTGTAAAGGAAAAATTTTAGGGGCGATTTAATAACATTTAATGATTAAAGAACCTTGAAAAAAATATTTAAAAAATCCACGCCTTATGGATAGCCTTACAAAAATTATTTAAAACCCAGTAAGGAAAGTAGTAAAGTCGGACGGGGCCGACTATATGATACCCTTCACCACCTTGGGTATATACAACAAATGAATCCTAACAGACGTCGCTTTATTAAAGGAGCAGTAAAAAAAAATTGATAACATAAATATGCCATTCTGCAACCGATACTAAATTTTTCATTTGGTCAGATACAGAAGCTATATCTAAATCTGAACCGATTTTCCGGAAACTTAACACACGTCATTCTAGACCTAATTCAATGCGCTGTGCAAAATTTCGTGCAAATCGAAAGATATATAGGGACTTTGGTGCATCATTTACATAAAATCTGACGAAAATATATATGGGAGCTATATCGAAATCTGAACCGATTTTCACGAAATTCGACACACATCGTTGCAAACTGATTTCAGTACGCTATGCCAAGTTTCGTGCAAATCGAAAGATACATAGGGACTTTGGTGCACCCTTTACATTAGATCGGACGAAAATATATATGGGACGTATATCTAAATCTTAACCGAATTTCAAGAAATTTTACACACATCATTCCAGACCTAATCCATTACGCTATGCCAAATTTCGTGCAAATCGAAGGATATATTTGGGACTTTACAGTAAATCGGACGAAAATATATATGGGAGCTATATCTAAATGTGGACCGATTTTCAGGAAACTCAACATATATCATTCTAGACCTAGTCTGGTACGCTGTGCCAAATTTCGTGCATATAGATGGATATATGGGGACTTTGGTTCACCATTTACATTAAATCGGACCAAAATATATATTGGAGCTATATCTAAATCTGAAACGATTTTCACGAAACTTAACACACATCATTCTAAACCTAATTCATTACGCTGTGCCAAATTTAGTGCAAATCGAAAGATATATAGAGACACTATTTACATTAAATCGGACGAAAATATATATGGGAGCTATATGTAAATCGGAACCGATTTTCACGAAATTCGACACACATCGTTTTAAACTTAATTCAGTACGCTATGCCAAATTTCGTGCAAATCGAAAAATATATAGGGACTTTGGTGCACCATTTACATTAAATCGGACGAAAATATATATGGGAGCTATATCTAAATCTGAACCGATTTTCTGGAAATTTAACACACCATTCTAGACCTGATTAATTACGCTGTGCCAAATATCGTGCAAATCGAAAGATATTTTGGGACTTTGGTACACCATTTACATTAAATCGGACGAAAATATATATGGGAGCTATATCGAAATCTGTACCGATTTTCACGAAACTTGGTAGACATCATTCTAGACCTAAATGACTAGGCTGTATCAAATTTCGTGCAAATCGAAAGATATATAAGGACCGTTTACAAAAAATCAGTTAAATATATATATGTTTGCTATATCTAAATCTGAACCGATTTTTTCCCAATTTCAAAGGGTTCGTCCTTGGGCCAAATAAGTGACCTATGCCAAATTTCATCTAATTCGGATCATAAATGCGACCTGTACTTTGTTTACAAATTAAAATGGACAGACAGACAGACGGACGGACATGCATAAATCGACTTAGAAAGTGATTCTATGCGTATTCTCAAAAGGAACCATGTGTCTATCTCGTTTCCTTTTGCCTGTTACAAACATATGCACAAAGACATAATACCCTGTACCACAGTATTGTGAAGTGTATAAAAATCGTTTCAGATTTAGATATATCTCCCATATATATATTTTCGTCCGATTTAAGTTAAGTTTCGCACCAAAGTCCCTGTATATCTTTCAATTTGCACGAAATTTGGCACAGCGTATTGAATTAAGTCGGGAATGATGTGCGTAAAATTTCTTGAAAATCGGTTCAGATTTAGATATAGCTCCCTTATATATGTTCGACCGATTTGAGGTAAATGGTGCGCCAAAGTTCCAAAATATCTTTCGATATGCACGACATTTGACATAGCGTACTGAATTGAGTCTGTAATGATGTGTGCTAAGTTTCGTGAAAATCGGTTCAGATTTAGATATAGCTTCAATATATTTTTTTTCGTCCGATTTAAGGTACATGGTGCGCCAAAGTCTCTAAATATCTTTTGATTTGTACGAAATTTGGCATAGCGTACTGAATTTAGTTTAGAATGATGTGCGCTAAGTTTCGTGAAAATCGGTTAAGATTTGGATATAGCTCCCATATATATTTTCGTCCGATTTATTGTAAATGGTCGACAAAAGTCCCTAAATATCTTTCGATTTGCACGAAATTTGGCACAGCGTACTGAATTAAGTCTGGAATGATGTGTGTAAAATTTCTTGAAAATTGGTTCAGATTTAGATATAGCTCCCATATATATGTTCGACCGATTTAAGGTAAATGGTGCACCAAAGTCCCTATATCTTTCGATTTGCACGAAATTTGGCATAGCGTACTGAATTGAGTCTGTAATGATGTGTGCTAAGTTTCGTGAACATCAATTCAGATATAGATATAGCTCCCATATACATGATCGACCGATTTAAGGTAAATGATGCGCCAGACTCCCAAAATATCTTTAGTTCGATTTCATGTCAATGTTCTTTCGAAAAATCGACGTCTGCTAGTAGACTATACCCAAAGTGGTGCAGAGTGTCATAAAGTCGGCCCAGTCCGACTTTACTACTTTCCTTACTGGTTATAATTATTTTTATTACAAAACTTTCTGTCTTTATTAGTGTCATCATTTTGTTGTTATGTTTCAAATTTGCAACTCCATTACAAAACTGCCAGAGATACTCAATATTAAGTGACAAAAGTAGTTTTTATATATCGACATAAAATTGTGTGTGTGTGTGTGTGTTTTTTTTTTTTTTAACGTTTCGAGCCAGACAATTGAGATATTAAAATAACATTTTATGAAATAAATGTAGCTAATAAGACTTGCTGGGGCGTAGAGAGTACATTATTGGAGGAGAAATTAACTTTTGTGAAGAGAGTTCTAAACCTCAATATGATTGAACCAGTGAGCGGAGCAGTATAGTCGGACGGGGCCGCCCATATGATACCCTACACAACTTCCACGAAAATCTAACTTTCTGTGGTTCTATATATTCTGAGCTTGGGCAATATTTCACGATATTTGCACCCTCTTAACCGACTAGATATCAACAAATATTTATAATATTCAGTATTCACGAGGGGTGTACTTGTCCAGATTCTCTTTACCGTGGGTTATGATGTGATGTTGGTCTTTTAATTGTGGCCTATAGATCGACTCGAAAACAAAAACACAAAACAAATAAGTTTTCGGTCCACTTCATCCCAAAATTATTATCTGATCATCACCGAAAATTATAGGCGTTGTCGTTGACCATAACGGGAATCTCATGGAACTTCCACATCCGAGTACATACGACAATATAATTAGTATCAATTTAAAGGCCAACCACTGCTCTTCGATGCACTATCAACTTCTCGGGTCTATATCCTTTAGGAGTAAATATATATGCCATACAATAAAAATTTTGTAATTTTTCACACAAAAGTCAGGGTCCATTTGACCCGCTATATACTGACCGATCTGTATCAAAGCAGGCATACTTATTCTTTGGCCCGATCCCCTTCTCCATGCAAAAATTCGAGGTGTTTGGGCCATAATTGCGGTCTCTGGAGCGACCAGAAAAACCGACAAAAATAAAGTTTTTGGTCCATTTCATCCCCTAAATATTAACCGATCTTTTCCAAAAACAATAGGGGTCTTCATTGGCCAGAACTCATTCTACATGCAAAATTTCGTGAAGATTGGTCTATTACTGTGGCCTGTATCGTGTTTACAAATTATAATGGACAGACGGAGAGGACGGACACACATGTCTAGATCGACTCAGCTAGTCGAGATATGACGATCGGTATACTTAAAGGTGGGTCTAGGAGCAATATTTCGCGGCGTTACAAACTTTTGGGGCTGCACAAAGCTATAATACCCTGACAACATAGTTGTGTAGAGTATAAAAATTGTGGAGACTTTTAATGCGTATAATAAATATATTTTTGGAGGCATTCCCCTTTTTCTCCATCTCTGCTTAACACGCCCCTGTCTTATAACAACACATCTATATATACAACTGATTAAATTTATTAAATACTCAACACATGTTGACACTATGCCAGCCATTTAACAGCAATACGTAACGTACTAAATTATACATAACAACATAGC
>NW_026874746.1:0-16954 GCF_032173495.1 Musca vetustissima
CGGAAATTTTCACATATAAAAATTCTTAAACTCAATACTGTAGATCGTAATTATATTGAAAATTTTCATTTAGAAATTTCCAAAATTAAACTTCAAACTGTCATTCAGTTCCAATGCAATCGACAAAATTCGGAAATCAAGCATAAAATAGCATAACAGCACTTAACTTGTTGATTTCGAATTCCATTCGAATAGTGTTTTTTGTTTGCTTGTGAATTTTCCATTTGGCTTTTCTCAGACGCTCAAATTGTTGTTGAATATTCACACCTGAAAGATTTTTCTGCTTGAAAAATGAAAATGGAAAACCGTAATGGTTTCCAATAGTTTGGAATGCGGATAATTGTGGTACAATGTATGGGAAAAAACAAATACTGATATTATTTCCAAATAATTTTAAATACATTTTTGAAATATTTTATTTGCATGAAATATGAGCCAAAGGCAACGTGGAGTATTAATCCAATTATGAAAATTATCTAAAATCGAATATACACATACCGAGACATTTTTTTTAGATATGGAATTTTGTGACAATTTTTTTGTTGTTCTAACAGGTTGGCGGAAGTCTTAAATTCATTCCGCAAATAATAAAACAAGGAAACCAAAAGCGTAGGAAATTGTCCGAAGTAACATAATAATATTTCCTGAAGGCCTACAAGAGGCGTGGATTTTTTAAAGAATATTTCCTGAAGGCCTACAAGAGGCGTGGATTTTTTAAAGAATATTTCCTGAAGGCCTAAAAGAGGCGTGGATTTTTTAAAGAATATTTCCTGAAGGCCTACAAGAGGCGTGGATTTCTTAAAGAATATTTCCTGAAGGCCTACAAGAGGCGTGGATTTCTTAAAGAATATTTCCTGAAGGCCTACAAGAGGCGTGGTTTTTTTAAAGAATATTTCCTGAAGGCCTAAAAGAGGCGTGGATTTTTTAAAGAATATTTCCTGAAGGCCTACAAGAGGCGTGGATTTTTTAAAGAATATTTCCTGAAGGCCTACAAGAGGCGTGGATTTTTTAAAGAATATTTCCTGAAGGCCTACAAGAGGCGTGGATTTTTTAAATAATATTTCCTGAAGGCCTACAAGAGGCGTGGATTTTTTAAAGAATATTTCCTGAAGGCCTACAAGAGGCGTGGATTTTTTAAAGAATATTTCCTGAAGGCCTACAAGAGGCGTGGATTTTTTAAAGAATATTTCCTGAAGGCCTACAGGAGGCGTGAATTTTTTAAAGAATACTTCCTGAAGGCCTACAAGAGGCGTGGAGTTTTAAAGAATATTTCCTGAAGGCCTACACGAGGCGTAGACTTTTTAAAGAATATTTCCTGAAGGCCTACAAGAGGCGTGGATTTTTTAAAGAATATTTCCTGACGGCCTACAAGAGGCGTGGATTTTTTAAAGAATATTTCCTGAAGGCCTACAAGAGGCGTGGATTTTTTAAAGAATATTTCCTGAAGGCCTACAAGAGGCGTGGATTTTTTAAAGAATATTTCCTGAAGGCCTACAAGAGGCGTGGATTTTTTAAAGAATATTTCCTGAAGGCCTACAGGAGGCGTGAATTTTTTAAAGAATACTTCCTGAAGGCCTACAAGAGGCGTGGAGTTTTAAAGAATATTTCCTGAAGGCCTACACGAGGCGTAGACTTTTTAAAGAATATTTCCTGAAGGCCTACAAGAGGCGTGGATTTTTTAAAGAATATTTCCTGACGGCCTACAAGAGGCGTGGATTTTTTAAAGAATATTTCCTGAAGGCCTACAAGAGGCGTGGAGTTTTAAAGAATATTTCCTGAATGCCTACACGAGGCGTAGACTTATTAAAGAATATTTCCTGAAGGCCTACAAGAGGCGTGGATTTTTTAAAGAATATTTTCTGAAGGCCCACAAGAGGCGTGGATTTTTTAAAGAATATTTCCTAAAGGCCTACAAGAGGCGTGGATTTTTTAAAGAATATTTCCTAAAGGCCTACAAGAGGCGTGGATTTTTTAAAGAATATTTCCTGAAGGCCTACAAGAGGCGTGGATTTTTTAAAGAATATTTCCTGAAAGCCTACAAGAGGCGTGGATTTTTTAAAGAATATTTCCTAAAGGCCTACAAGAGGCTTGGATTTTTTAAAGAATATTTCCTAAAGGCCTACAAGAGGCGTGGATTTTTTAAAGAATATTTCCTAAAGGCCTACAAGAGGCGTGGATTTTTTAAAGAATATTTCCTAAAGGCCTACAAGAGGCGTGGATTTTTTAAAGAATATTTCCTGAAGGCCTACAGGAGGCGTGGATTTTTTAAAGAATATTTCCTAAAGGCCTACAAGAGGCTTGGATTTTTTAAAGAATATTTCCTGAAGGCCTACAAGAGGCGTGGATTTTTTAAAGAATATTTCCTGAAGGCCTACAAGAGGCGTGGATTTTTTAAAGAATATTTCCTGAAGGCCTACAAGAGGCGTGGATTTTTTAAAGAATATTTCCTAAAGGCCTACAAGAGGCGTGGATTTTTTAAAGAATATTTCCTGAAGGCCTACAAGAGGCGTGGATTTTTTAAAGAATATTTCCTGAAGGACTACAAGAGGCGTAGATTTTTTAAAGAATATTTCCTGAAGGCCTACAAGAGGCGTGCATTTTTTAAAGAATATTTCCTGAAGGCCTACAAGAGGCGTAGATTTTTTAAAGAATATTTCCTGAAGGCCTACAAGAGGCGTAGATTTTTTAAAGAATATTTCCTGAAGGCCTACAAGAGGCGTAGATTTTTTAAAGAATATTTCCTGAAGGACTACAAGAGGCGTGCATTTTTTAAAGAATATTTCCTGAAGGCCAGATATTATTTAGTAAACCATTACCACACTGGAGGGCGGAAATATAGCACTGATCGCTTTGAAATGTTCCATGAGGCTCAACGCCTATAATTTTTGGTGATGATCAGATAATAAAAAAAAACTTAATTGTTATGTGTTTTTTTTCAAGGCTATAAGCCGAACATCACAAAACAACCCACGGTGAAGGGAATCTGGACAAGTAATTAAAAGGGCTATACTGAATATTAGTTATATTCGGAAAATATGTCAGAGTAAAGAAAAGGTGCTGTTGACCTCTAATCGGGCAAGAGTGCGCTACTATAACGAAATATTGCTCAGGCTAGGTACACTGTGGTACACGGTATTATGTCTTTGTGCATATGTTTGTAACAGGCAAAAGGAAGCGACATATGGTTCCTTTTGAGAATATGCATAGAAACACCTTCTGAGTCGATTTATGCATGTCCGTCCGTCTGTCTGTAGATGTTAAATTGTAAACAAAGTACAGGTCGCATTTATGATCCGATTTGGATGAAATTTGGCACAAGTAACTTATTTGGCAAAAGGACCCTATTTAAATTGAAGAAAATCGGTTAAGATATAGAAAAAACTCCCATATATATTTTCGTCTGATTTAAGGTAAACGGACTACCATTTATTTATTTACCCCTATTTATCTTTCGATTTGCACGAAATTTAGCATAGGGTACTGAATGTCGCGTGTCAAGATTCGGAAAATCGCTTCAGAATTAGATATAGCTCCGATATATAGTTTCGACCATTTTAGGTAAATGGTGCACAAAGTCCCTATATATCTTTCGATTTGCACGAAATTTGGCATAGGGTACTGCATTGAGTCTAGAATGACGTGTGCTAAGTTTCATGAAAATCGGTGCATATTTAGATATAGCTTCCATGTAGAGTTTTAAGAAAATATTGTTGAAACCTCTGCCAAGGCGTAGATTTAAAAAAATATTTTTTGAGTCCTCTGACAGGGAGTAGATTTTTAGAAAAATGTTTTTTGAAGCCTCTTTTAAGGTTTAGATTAAAAATTTTTTTTGAAGCTTCTGTCAATGCGTAGATTTAAAAATATATTTATTGAAGCCTCTGCCAAAAATATATTTTGAAAAAGGAAAAATTGTTTTCAAAATATGTTCCTCTTCTTAGGAATCTAAATAGAAATTTGGCAGATGATTTTTTTAGAAATTGTCTTGAATATTTCAGACATCCATTTATTATTACCAGGCGTCTTTATTATGATTCCCCTGGCTCTACAATTCATCTAATTATCCATTAAACATTTTAATGAATGAAATTTCCATAACTATTTCATTTATAAATAATGACATTATAAAAACAGCTTCCGAAGATATTTTCCACCAAAAATAACCCTTGCCTATCACCCGAAGTAGCAGCGAAATGAAGACGACTCCACATTTTCCGACTTATAGTCATCTGCATCAACCCATTTGGCCATACAAAATAGACCATATTAAAAAATCATTAAAACCTGAAAGGAATCCAGAAAATGAAACAAAGAAACACAACAAAAACAACAACAACATCGACATGCCAAATATCATCTCAAGTACATCTAGACGCCAGTCTGAGTACTTGGCCGAACTATTTTTGGAATCCATTCTTCTTGCTAGGCTACTTATGAAGGATTATCACTAAAGTACCAGTGGCTATGGATGTCAGATGTAAACCGAACGACAGGCAGTCATGAGGGAAGGGAGGCAGTACTGCGTGTCGAGCTATGCAAATGGCATAAATAGCTACTTTATCAATGTTCGGCGACTGTCAGGCCATATTGCAGTGCTGCAATATGTTAGCAATACAATTGTGCGAGCATAAGCATAGGGATTTCAAATGGGGACATTTTGTTTTCAACTTCACGGAGGTATCAAAAAAACCTTAGGACTGGATGAATACAACTTTTCATAAATAATTACTCCAGATTGGCAGTGTTATTTAGGCCCCACGGTTTTTGGTGATTTCCTTATGAATCTTGTGGTAGTTTCCCCAATCGGCTTCCCTATACTTTTTTCGCTTAACTCACACTCGTTGCGAACTTAGAATTCTCACACATTATTTGAACCCAAGAAATGCAAGGCAATAGACGAAAAGTAATATTGTAATGCCGATCAAATAAAACAAATATGGGCCGAACCTTATTCACCCTGCACAATAAAGTGAAAGTCAAAGGGAAATTTTGTGCTGAAATAAAAAATCATAGTAAAACCCCATGTATAGGTTATAGGTATTTATAGGTGCAGAACATAAGGCGTGGAAAATTTTTAAGGCTTAACGTCAAATTTGTCATGGATCCAGAATATCGGTATTCATATATAATCACTTTAAGAAGGGACTATATAATAAACTATATATAAGAAGGGACTATATAATAAACTATATATAGAAAAAAAAATAGCTTAGGATGAGATTTGCCCAAAAGGAAGGTCTCATAATTCCCTGAACTTCTTTAATTCCTAACTGGTTCCTATTTTACTCAACTGCTTCGCAAGCGGAATGCCAAAATAAGTATACAACCAGTACTATGGATTGCAAATCTATTCACATGGAAATATGCCGAGGAGCTTGTCCCGAGGCAGGGAACAAGGAAGGGGCACAATATTAACGTTCGCAAAATAAGAAGCTATTGGTATGTGCACACACGTATTGTTTTGTGTACTTTAATCAAATTAACCAGTAAAACAACAACAGCAAAAAAGAAAACAACTTTAAATTTTTCGAACTGCAAAAAAGTCAACAATGGGACGAGGTACCGACGGTAAGAATGAGAAGACACACCACAAGAATTAGTCTTTAAAAAATCCACGTCTTTGATAGGCCTTGAAAAATGAGTCTTTAAAAAATCCACGCCTTAGATAGGCCTTGAAAACTTAGTCTTTAAAAATCCACACCTTTGATAGGCCTTGAAAACTTAGTCTTTAAAAAATCCACGCCTTTGATAGGCCTTGAACAATTAGTCTTTAAAAATCCAAGCCATTTTGGAGACTTAAACAATTAGTCTTTATAAATCCACGCCTTTGATAGGCCTTGAAAAATTAGTCCACGCCTTTGATAAGCTTGAAAAATTAGTCTTAAAAATCCAAGCCTTTTTGGAGGCTTGAAAAATAAGTCTTTAAAAAATCCAAGCTTTGAAAAATTAGTCTTTGATAGGCCTTGAAAAATTAGTCTTTAAAAAATCCACGCCTTTGATAGGCCTTGAAAAATTAGTCTTTAAAAAATCCACGCCTTTGATAGGCCTTGAAAAATTAGTCTTTAAAAAATCCACGCCTTTGATAGGCCTTGAAAAATTAGTCTTTAAAAAATCCACGCCTTTGATAGGCCTTGAAAAATTAGTCTTTAAAAAATCCACGCCTTTGATAGGCCTTGAAAAATTAGTCTTTAAAAAATCCACGCCTTTGATAGGCCTTGAAAAATTAGTCTTTAAAAAATCCACGCCTTTGATAGGCCTTGAAAAATTAGTCTTTAAAAATCCACGCCTATGATAGGCTTGAAAAATGAGTCTTTAAAAAATCCACGCCTATGATAGGCTTGAAAAATGAGTCTTTAAAAAATCCACGCCTATGATAGGCTTGAAAAATGAGTCTTTATAAAATCTAAGCCTATGATAGGCTTGAAAAATGAGTCTTTAAAAAATCCACGCCTATGATAGGCTTGAAAAATGAGTCTTTAAAAAATCCACGCCCATGATAGGCTTGAAAAATGAGTCTTTAAAAAATCCACGCCTATGATAGGCTTGAAAAACTAGTCTTTAAAAAATCCACGCCCATGATAGGCTTGAAAAATGAGTCTTTAAAAAATCCACGCCTATGATAGGCTTGAAAAACTAGTCTTTAAAAAATCCACGCCCATGATAGGCTTGAAAAATGAGTCTTTAAAAAATCCACGCCTATGATAGGCTTGAAAAATGAGTCTTTAAAAAATCCACGCCTATGATAGGCTTGAAAAACTAGTCTTTAAAAAATCCACGCCCATGATAGGCTTGAAAAATGAGTCTTTAAAAAATCCACGCCTATGATAGGCTTGAAAAATGAGTCTTTAAAAAATCCACGCCTATGATAGGCTTGAAAAACTAGTCTTTAAAAAATCCACGCCCATGATAGGCTTGAAAAATGAGTCTTTAAAAAATCCACGCCTATGATAGGCTTGAAAAATGAGTCTTTAAAAAATCCACGCCTATGATAGGCTTGAAAAACTAGTCTTTAAAAAATCCACGCCCATGATAGGCTTGAAAAATGAGTCTTTAAAAAATCCACGCCTATGATAGGCTTGAAAACTAGTCTTTAAAAAATCCACGCCTATGATAGGCTTGAAAAATGAGTCTTTAAAAAATCCACGCCTATGATAGGCTTGAAAAATGAGTCTTTAAAAAATCCACGCCTATGATAGGCTTGAAAAACTAGTCTTTAAAAAATCCACGCCCATGATAGGCTTGAAAAATGAGTCTTTAAAAAATCCACGCCTATGATAGGCTTGAAAAATGAGTCTTTAAAAAATCCACGCCTATGATAGGCTTGAAAAACTAGTCTTTAAAAAATCCACGCCCATGATAGGCTTGAAAAATGAGTCTTTAAAAAATCCACGCCTATGATAGGCTTGAAAAATGAGTCTTTAAAAAATCCACGCCTATGATAGGCTTGAAAAACTAGTCTTTAAAAAATCCACGCCCATGATAGGCTTGAAAAATGAGTCTTTAAAAAATCCACGCCTATGATAGGCTTGAAAAATGAGTCTTTAAAAAATCCACGCCTATGATAGGCTTGAAAAACTAGTCTTTAAAAAATCCACGCCCATGATAGGCTTGAAAAATGAGCCTTTAAAAAATCCACGCCTATGATAGGCTTGAAAAATGAGTCTTTAAAAAATCCACGCCTATGATAGGCTTGAAAAACTAGTCTTTAAAAAATCCACGCCCATGATAGGCTTGAAAAATTAGTCTTTAAAAAATCCACGCCTTTGGTGGGCCTTCAAAAATTAGTCTTTAAAAAATCCACGCCTTTGAGAGGCCTTGAAAAATTAGTCTTTAAAAATCCACGACTTTGATAGGCCTTCAGAAAATATTCTTTAAAAACTCCACGCCTATGATAGGCTTGAAAAATGAGTCTTTAAAAAATCCACGCCTATGATAGGCTTGAAAAATGAGTCTTTAAAAAATCCACGCCTATGATAGGCCTTGAAAAACTATTCTTTCAAAAATCCACGCCTCTGATAGGCCTTGAAAATATATTCTTTAAAAATCAACGTCTATGCAGGCCTTCAGAAAATTGACGCCTTTTGTTGACCTTTGAAGAATAATCTTAAAAAAAATCCACGTCTTTTGTAGTCTTTAAAAATCTACGCCTTTTTTTGGCCCCTGAATGCAACTTTCTCATCATTTTCACACCACCCCTCTGGCTCTCCTAAGTCCATTACAATGTTGTTGTTTGTTTTTTTACATTCGCTGTGTTTACATAGAAAATCTTAGAGATTTTTCTGTATTTTCTAAGGATTATCGTCGATTTGGGCAATTAGGAAAAACCATTTACAACAATATGGCTGCGAAGCAAAAAAATATTGAAAAACTTGGCATACGTGCACGTTTTTTATTCGAAGATGTTTCTCCCCTCTTCACCTCAAAGTAATTAGTGGTTTTAGATGTCCATATGCTACATGCATTCAAACGATGCATCTCATTAGGTGCCACTCATACACACATACAGATATACAATTCTATAATGCTGGGGTTTTACTACGACAAGGTAATCGTGTTGCATGCCGACTGCAGTAATGGTGGTTTTGGAACTCCAAAACAACAAATGACATCATTGTAAACATGATTCCAAGTTTTTTTTCTTAGATTTGTTTTCCATTTTTAAAACTAAACATTAAATTGATTTTCCCCCTCCTCCTCCACCATGATATATTTCTCCCTCACAAAGCTTCTGAGGGGAACAACATATGTATCGGAGATTTGAAATGTTTTTTTCCGATCCCTTGTCAGCCTTTGATAAATGCAAGAAGTAATTTTTGTTGTTGTTGGTGGTGGCAGTGGCACATTTATTTTGATGTAAGTTGAATGCTGTCATCGTTTCGAATCTAATGGAATAATATGTAAGTGTCATTCATGCTACTCCCGGTGCAGTCAATGCTACTTTATCCGATAGTGCCACATGCCATAGCTATCTATTTTCCTCCTCATCCCCTGTAAATGCAGTTTACACTACATCATGACGTTTTTTCCAGCATGATAATGACTTTTACTGCACCATCACTTCCTTTGTTATTCTCCAATGGGGGGAAATGAAAATCACTTTTCAGAAAATTAAAAAAAAATAAATAATAAAAAAATTATTGGAAATCTTCATAGAAAGTTCAACGGCTCATAGAGGGACGTAAATTTTTAAAAGAATATACTTTCAAGTCCTAAAATAGGCGTGAATTTTGCATGGAATATTTTTTCAAGGGCCACCATAAGGCGTGGATTTTTTAAAGAATATTTTTTCACGGTCCATCAGAGGCGTTACTTTTTTAAAGAATATTTTTTCACGGTCTATCAGAGGCGTAACTTTTTTAAAGAATAATTTTTTAAAGGGTCAACATAAGGCGTGGCTTTTTTAAAGAATATTTTTTCAGGGGTCATCTAAGGCGTGGCTTTTTTAAAGAATATTTTTTTCAGGGGTCATCTAAGGCGTGGATTTTTTAAAGAATATTTTTTCAGGGGTCATCTAAGGCGTGGATTTTTTAAGGATATTTTTCAAGGGTCAAGATAAGGCGTGGATTTTTTAAAGAATATTTTTTTCAAGGGTCAACGTAAGGCGTGGATTTTTTAAAGAATATTTTTCCAAGGGTCAACATAAGGCGTGGATTTTTTAAAGAATATTTTTCAAGGGTCAACATAAGGCGTAGATTTTTTAAAGAATATTTTTTTCAAGGGTCAACATAAGGCGTGGATTTTTTTAAAGAATATTTTTCAAGGGTCAACATAAGGCGTGGATTTTTTAAAGAATATTTTTTTCAAGGGTCAACATAAGGCGTGGATTTTTTAAAGAATATTTTTTTCAAGGGTCAACATAAGGCGTGGATTTTTTAAAGAATATTTTTTTCAAGGGTCAACATAAGGCGTGGATTTTTTAAAGAATATTTTTTTCAAGGGTCAACATAAGGCGTGGATTTTTTAAAGAATATTTTTTTCAAGGGTCAACATAAGGCGTGGATTTTTTAAAGAATATTTTTTTCAAGGGTCAACATAAGGCGTGGATTTTTTAAAGAATATTTTTTTCAAGGGTCAACATAAGGCGGGGATTTTTTAAAGAATATTTTTTTCAAGGGTCAACATAAGGCGGGGATTTTTTAAAGAATATTTTTTTTTTGAGAATACGTATAGAATCACATTTTAAGTCGATTATGCATGTCCGTCCGTCTGTAGATGTTAAGTTGTAAACAATGTACAGGTCGCATTAATGATCCGATTTGGATGAAATTTGGCAAAAGTCACTTATTTGGCACAAGGACGAAACTTATTGAATTTGAAGAAAATCGGTTCAGATTTAGACATAGCTCCCATATATATTTTCGTCCGATTTTATGTAAATGGTGCACCAATGTCCCTATATATCCTTCGATTTCTACGAAATTTGGCACATCGTACTGGATTAAGTCTAAAACAATGTGTGTTAAATTTGGTGAAAATCGGTTCAGATTTAGATATAGGTCCCATATATATTTTCGTCCGATTTTATGTAAAATCCTTCGATTTGCACGAAATTTGGCACAGTGTACTAAATTAAGTCTAGAATGGTGTGTGTTAAATTTTGTGAAAATCGGTTCAGATTTAGATATAGCTCCCATATTTATTTTCGTCCGATTTTAGGTAAATAGAGCACCAAAGTCCCTATATATCCTTCGATTTGCTCGAAATCTGACACAGCGTACGGAACTAAGTCAAGAACGATGGGTGTTAAATTTTGTGAAAATCGGTTCAGATTTAGATATAGCTCCCATATATATTTTCGTCCGATTTTAGGTAAATAGAGCACCAAAGTCCCCATATATCCTTTGATTTGCACGAAATTTGGCACAGCGTACTGAATTAAGTCTAGAAAGATATGTGTTTAATTTCGTGAAAATCGGTCCAGGTTTAGATATATCTATATCCATATATATTTTTGTCCGATTTAGGGTAAATGGTGCACCAATGTCCCTATATATCCTTCGATTAGCACGAAGTTTCGTACAGCATGCTGAATTGAGTCTAGAATGATGTGTGTAAAGTTTCGTAAAAATCGGTTCAGAATTAGATACAGCTCCCATATATAGTTCGTCCGATTTTATGTAAATGGTGCACCAAAGTCCCTATATATCCTTCGATTTGCACGAAATTTTGCACAGGGTACTGAATTAAGAGTAAAATGATGTATGTTAAGTTTCGTAAAGATCCGTTCAGATTTAGATGTAGCTCTATATATATTTTCGTCCGATTTAATGTAAACGATGCACCCTATATATCATTCGATATGCACGAAATTTAGCACAACGTATATAATTGAGACTTGAATGAAGTTATTGGGTTTTGTTGAAATGGCTGCAGATGCAGCTTTCATATGTATTTCGAACGGGTGTCCGATTGAAATTCAATTTTTAACAGTGCGGCGTACCGAATAGCGTGTATCAATTTTGCTATAAATTTGTCCCATGGTACGCAGACGACTTTAAATCTGCCCGAATGAAATTAATTTTATCATAGGTTGCAGAAAAACAGAGTATGTTCCTTCGAAAGAGCATTGACATACAATTGCAAGGATACATGTGTACAATATACCCAAAGTGGTGAAGGGTATCATATAGTCGGTCCAGTCCGAATTTACTATTTTCCTTACTGGTTTAATCATTTCTCAGGGCTAGCGTTGGCCTCCACATATTTTTAAAATAGTTTTCAAGGGCTAATTTTTAAATGATTGTTCAAAGGCAATCAATGGAACTTCGGTGAATTAAAAAAATACCCATACTTTCTCATGTACCTTAAAATTCTTATGCGAACCATTTTTCAAATTAAATTTATTACCAAATCAAATATCGAAATGCCCATATGGATGTCAGTGGCTACATCCAACCGAACATTGCACACACACACAATTAATATCCATTGCACATCAATTTCAAAATCATGTAATGTTTATTTTTCTTGTTGTTGTTGAAAACGTATCTGATTTGTATTGAAATAAATGACAAAGGATATTGGCATCCATTACGCCATTGACATTTTGACAGTTATGATAACAGAAAGCGTATCAACACACAGACGAACTGTCAACACCACTCAATAAAAAATGCTGCTAAGGCAAACATAGATGCACACACACACAAATGGAATTGCAAGAAGGGAACATCTGTTTGGGACCAGGAAATATTTTTAGTTTTAAACGCAGCCTTGTACCACCTAAAATCTACTAGGGAGGTAGATAATATTTTCTCTGGGGTTTGTTTCCCTAACGCCGGTGTTAAAAACAAAATACTACAAACAATCTACATACATATCATCAGACAAAAATGGAAGTAGAGGGGGAATGTCTACATCCTCCTCATCATCATCTGCATCATCTGAATTGCATTTTTGATTGACATAGATTTTTATGAGTTCCTTCTTTAACAAATAAGGAGGGGTATTATAACTGTTCGAATGACCGTTTAACTAAGCATTTCCCATTTTCAGGGCGGGAAGATTTTCAAATCTGCTTGTAATTAAAATTTTCGGAAAACAACTCCAAGAAGAAGAAAAATTAAAAGACAGACATTGTATTCATATCATAAATAATTTCCAAAGAAAAATTAAAAATTACTTTTTCTATTAAAGGGAGTGTGAAATGAGAATTGAGATTTTGTTGCAATTTAATTTTCGACCCTAAGTCCTACACCCAGAAGTCTTCCGGCTGCAAATGTGTGTGAGTGATGTTTTCGTTTTCTTTGTAAAGACTCAATAACGAGTGTTACAACATCTAAGAGTTCCAAAGAATTTCTAATTATTAATATTTCCCTATTTTGTATGTGAGAGTGCGTATCACCCATCCGTCCATCCCTTCCCATCTGTCTGTCCCTTAATATTTCATTGTGTCATAAAAACGCATAAATTTGAGAAGAATTTATTAGTTTTAATTATGCCATGTCAAAAGATTGAATTGTTGCATTCTACTTTGAAGATTTTATTTCCAATATTATGGGGATTTGAAAGAACTTTTTGTTAGATATTTGGCAACGGGTAAACTAACAAATATTTTTATGATAAATGGGGAATTTTTGTCGGCAAGGGTTAAAAATCAAATATTACATCAATGACAACACATGTTTGGGAATTCTTTTAGAATTCCCTGAAGATATTCGGTGAAATCATGTTTTCAGGCATGATAATATGTTTGTCTATATGTTTTTATTTTCTTTCTGGTATGTGACCCAATTTTGTAAGACTTCATAAAAATTTGATAAATTTCTAATCTAATATAAAATATTCTTTAAAAAATTCACGCATAGACTTAAAAATATTATCTAAAAAATTATCGCCTCTTTGAGGGCTTAAAAGAATATTGCGCCTCAAGTTGACCCTTAAAAAATATTCTTAAAAAAATCCTAGCCTTATGTTGACCCTTGAAAAATATTTTATAAGAAATCCAATCCTATGATGGATCAAACCCTAGCGAGAATCTTAAAAATGTATTTATTTTAAATCTACAAAAAGAAGAGTCCTCAGAGAACTCCATAGAAAAAAATCCACAGAGAACAGAGAAATTCTTTCCAACTGAAAAAGTAGTCCTCAGAAAACTGAGTAATATTTTATAGAAAAAAGGATCCTCAAAGATCTGACTTTTTTTCCGTAGAAAATAGGGTCCTCAGAGAACTAAAAATTTTTTTTTATAGAAAATCGAGTCTTCAGATATCTGAGGAATTTTCTCTATAGAGAAAGGAGTCCTCAGTGGTTCTGAGGAATTTTTTTTCTATAGGAAAAAGATTAAATTTGGCACAGCGTAATCAATTAGGTCTAGAATGATGTATGTTAAGTTTCCTGAAAATCGGTTCAGATTTAGATATAGCTCCCATATATATATTCGTGCGATTTAATGTAGATGGTGCAACAAAGTCCCTATATATCTTCCGATTTGCACGAAATTTGGCGCAGTGTAATGAATTAGGTCTAGAATGATGTGTGCTAAGTTTCCTGAAAATCGGTTCAGATTTAGACATAGCTCCTATATATATTTTCTCCCGATTTTATGTAAATTTTGCACTAAAGACCCCACGTTTGTCCGATTGCCACACAATGTTATTCAATGAACTGTAGTTAATGTAAATTAATCTCTGGCAAGTCTTGTTGAAATCGGTTCAGATTTAGATATAGCTTCTATGTCTGACTAAATGAAAAATTTAGTATAGGTTGAAGAATGACATGTTTATGGATCCAATTTCATTTTACTGGTCCTTTAAAAATGCGACGTCTGTTAGAATTCATCTGTTGAATATACCCAAAGTGTTGAAGGGTATCGGCCCCTCCCGACTTTACTACATTCCTTACTGGTTTTCTATAGAAAAAATAGTCCTCAGTAGTACTGAGGAATTATTTTCTATAGAAAAAAGAGTCAGTTCTCTGAGGATTCCCTTTTACTACAAAAAAAGACTAATTCTCTGAAAGTACTCACCTCCGGAAGCGTTTTATATTCTATATAGAATAGCCTTATAGTTTCTTTTATATCGATAAGACCGATATATGTGGATAAACGATTTTCTCACAGGACGTCAATGGTCATAAAGCGTTCTAAAAGACCTTAGCATATAAAATACCTTATATTTTTCTATACATGAAACTTTTTCCGAAGTTATACCATTTGGAGAAGATCTTCTGGAGTTCTTCTATTTAAAGAAGACCTTCTGAGTGTTTTCTATGTAGAGAAGACCTTCTGAAGATCTATAATATAGATAATACCTTCTGAAGTTCTTTAAAAGGAAGACTTTTTGAAGTTTTTCTTTTTGAAGACCTTCTAAAGCTCATCTGTGCGGCGAAGATCTTCTAAAGTTTTTCTAAAGGAAAAAACAACTTCTGAAGCCGGCAATTTGGAAAATATCTTCTGAAGCTCGTCGATATGGCAAAGCTGAGGCTCTGCTATATCAAGAAGTTCTTCAGAAGTTTTCTATGTGAAGACTTCTTGATTTTTTTCCTTAAAGCCTTTTTATACGAAAAATATCTTCTGAAGCTCATCAATATGTAGAAGAACTTTGGAACCTGTTCTAGATTTAGAATACCTTTTGACGATCTTCCACAAGGAGTAGTCAGTCCTTCTAATGCTCTTCTAAACAAAGAAATCATTCTAATGCTTCTCTATACGAATAAGGCCTTTTTCTTACTCTTCAATACGAAGACAACATCCTGAAGTTCTCCTATATGAATAAGACCTTCTGAAGCCCTTCTATATGTAGAGAACCTCTTGAAGGTCTTTAAAGCAAAAAAGGGCTTTAGGGCTTCGTCAATGTGGAATAGACTTTGTAAAGATATTTTTTTACTGAAAAATTCCTTCTAATATTCTTCTATACATAGAATCCTCGTCTATGCGGAAAATACCTTCTGAAGATATTTTATAAATAAACAATGTTCTGAAGTTCTCTTCACTACTCCGTAGAGAGAATCAGAACCAATTTTATCAGAACCTCATGGTGCCTAAAAGACAGACAGGGAGTTTATTTTTTACCAGAAAAATATATGTGGACATTATATTTGGAAGCTATGTATAAATATGGGCCGATTCAACAGGATTCGTCCTTGGGCTAAGTGAATGCAATATATCATATATTAGATAATATATATTACCAGTGACATCCTTGCTCAAAACGTGTAGTATTATGAAATCGTTTAAGTCCAAAGGCTTATAACACACCCACATAATAGCTTAGGACATATTTTTCCTCATAATTCCACTATCTGAGTCGAACTAGCAACGTGTGTTCTTCTATCCGTCTATTTGAAATTGCATTCAAACTAAATATAGAAATTGTCAACAGATCGTATCGAAATCGAATTTTGAAGAAGGGCACGTATCCTCGGGATTTACCTCGACAGAATGTTAATGTCCTGAGGTATCTGTGTCATAAAATAAGTTCGTCAATACTTCTTTGTTTGTGAGCATATACATGGAAGATTTTCCGAAGTTTTCAGAAGGACTGTAACGTGACTGTTTCATACAGTATGTTCTACCCAAGTTAATGTCAACCCACCTCTATATTTAGTAGTAAGTAGCGTCTCACAGTAAACCTAAGCCGGCATCATTACCTGTGTTCTTCAACTTCAATGCATTAATCGACAGACACTTTTCTTGAAGTACACAATAATTCTCATTCACTTCGTAGTACCACACGGATATATGTTCCAATTTTCCATGCCGAAGGGGACGATCTTGGACGTTAACGAACTAGGAGTGAGGCTCGTCCGCAGTATCGTATACTGGTAAATGTTAACAACGTTTCGAGCCAGCCGATGATCAGAGTAATATCGAGCCAACTGTAGCCAGCCGATCACCAACGAGCCGATCTCCATATCCAGCCACCAATACCACGATTGAAAGATTCCAACCATCAACACATAAGCTTACCTCTCATCCAAATTATTATTCATATTGTAAACACCTGAGTATTATAATAAAAATTGAAATTGTAATCACTCGTGTTTTTAAATAAGTTTTGTGGGTCCTTAGGTTGACCCTGACAGCGACTGAGTTTCTTCAGCCTTAGTTAAAACCACTCGACTTAATTTCTCTACACATAAAAATACCTCTCAAACCTCTTCTATTACTTTGCTGAGCATATTACCATTTCTCATACTCTTCCATCCATGGAAGTCCTTCTGAAGCTCTCTTCTAACCCAAAGATGACCCTCTGCCCAACCAAAGTATTCCATCGATAAGAACACAATTTGCATTGATTGCCAGCAACTACTTTTCACCGACCATCAAGTAAATCATTCATTTTTCACCACTAAGACCTCTTCCATTCTCTGATTTGCGTTTATGGGTTTCATTCGGCAGGCTGTCATGGACACTGTCGTCACTGGCTGCTAAG
The DNA here is from genome assembly GCF_032173495.1 of Musca vetustissima. Lineage (NCBI taxonomy): Eukaryota > Metazoa > Arthropoda > Insecta > Diptera > Muscidae > Musca > Musca vetustissima. The sequence goes on from NW_026874746.1 coordinate 16,872, forward strand.
TACTATGGCCGAGAGCACAACACAAAAAAGCAACCAAAAAAGGCATTGACACCAAAGCCTCAATTGCTGCTGCTAATATCACT
>NW_026874747.1:0-16796 GCF_032173495.1 Musca vetustissima
GGTTCACTTGTTCTTCTCCAAGTTAGGAGCGTTCTTCTTGAATGACATGTTCACTATCAGTATCCATTTTAAAAAATTTTCCTTTCGAGGGTTTGACACTTGTTGGGCTTATTTATTTTCAAAAAAGTCATAATGCGGTTTCTGCAAAAATCGGACCCAACATGTAATTATTAGAATTTATTAGATTGCTACGGCCATAATAGAAATGACATAACTGTTTCAATCTGGCCAATTTGCTTAAATTCTGCAAATTATAAAAAAATGTCGACGTTTCTTACAAAATTTATGTCTACCAAACGTTCATTAAGGAGGCGAAATTTGAAGGCAATTCTTAGAAAAAAAAAATAAATTGTAATTTACAATATAAGCAACATCACCAGGAACCAAGGGCTACACGTTGGAAACTTTTCAAAATAATTCGTGACCGGGTCTTAAACTTTACTCCTTAACCTAAAATTGCCAAAAACCCAAGAATATACAAATTCATTAATTATTCATCAATGAATAGTTCTTGACAAAAATTAATAAACATAATATTGTAATATAATATTGGATAATTGTTTTTGTTTATTTTTGCCAAACACTAATTGTCAACATGACAATTTAATTTCTATAACAGCATGTTGTTTTTGTAAAATGTTAGTTGTTGTAGCTGATGCATATACCTTATTAAATACACCTTGGTTTATATGATTTAAACAAATGTACATTTTTTACTTTTAAAAAGTTTTGAAAACTTCTTTTCCCCAATTCTAAACTGTATTTAAGGTTCTCAGTTGTTTAGCTGGGCCAGTACGTTAATAATATACGAACAATACAATACTCACTTTTATTGGTACCATTCTTCCTGTACCTTCTAATTTATTTTAAATCAATTACATCAACCTACCAATTTACTTTTACGTAAAACCGTATACACCTTCAACAATTAAGGAAGATTAATTCCATTATCCCAATGACGTCATTCAACCGAGAAATTCTTCTCTTTCAGCGAAGCAAAAAATCTATAATAAATTATTGCAATTTGTTTCATTCACAAATTCGTATGATTAACTACCGCAGCGTTTCATTCGGATTTCATTGAGGAATGCGGCCACTTCTACCGTTTTGTATCAAAAGAAATTTTGCAAACCGCGAGTGTGAATGATTTGTTAATAATTCCATGGATACGGTAATCCGGTTATTAATTCGGAAATATTATTTATTTACTCAATGAATGAATGGAATGGGTAAATATAAATCTCATCAAAATACTATTTATGCGATGAAAAAAATGAGAAGTACAGGCAGAGGTACTCGAATAAATCATCACTTCCCGTTGATGTAAATAATGTGAATGTGAGCAATTTTAAACTGTATCGATATTTTTTTTTTTGTGATTCACAAATTGTGAATAATTATATGCGATGATAAAACAATTATATAATATAGTAACATAAATCATGTTATATATGAACGGAAGCACTCCTGCGAAAGGATATGTTTAGTGTATTTCGAGATATATCAGTTTGAGCCATAGGATAAGTGAATATAACCAGTCTTTATTTTTACATTTATCATTTTTATATCTTTCAAGTTAGATTTGCCAACAAGAAATGTTCGTCTTATATTGCCACTGGACGTTGGTGGCTGTCTGTCCACACCTCTAAAAGGACATATTTAGTGATTCAAAGATAACGTTTATAAATGTCGATACATCTGTTCGAATGTCGATAACGCAGTTGAATATTATTGTTGGCATACTTTTAGGCATGCGTATTATTTTTGCTATTCAACGACAGATGGCGCGGAATTACTTTATGTATTTCAAATAACTGCATTACTAAAAACGCAATACTAAAAATAAGTAGAAACCTTTATGGAAATATCCAAAATAGGGCAAGGGCGACAATTTCCATTTCTTGACCTTTGATAATTTTTTATGTCAAACCGGGCATCATTTGGTGCACCATTTGATTTCAATAGAGTTCGTCCTTGGGACAAATAAATAAGCTATACCAAATTTCATCCAATTCGGAACATAAATGCGACCTGTACTTTGTTTACAATCAACAGACATAACATCAACAGACGGACGGACGGACATACATAAATCGACTCGGAAAGTCATTCTATGAATATTCTCAAAAGAAATCATCTGTCTATCTCGTTTCCTTTTGCTTGTTACAAACATATGTACAAAGACATAATACCCTGTACCACAGTGTGGTGAAGGGTATAAAAAATTAAAAACATAAATATTTACAGTTTTTTTTTAAATAAAATTCGCCGAATGTGCCCCTACTCGGGTAGCTTCGGCATTTGATGGGGCACATTCGGCACCATTGCCATAGCCTGGTAATTATTAATTATTGACGTCTCAAGGCCACACACTATCAGAAATAGCTTTTTTCTATCGCATTTTCGTTAATTTTTCACCAATCTTGCATAGCAATATTGTTGATGTATAATTCATATTTTTTCTACCCTCCACGGTTTGAGATAATGCTCTGAAATTTTTACATACATTGCTACCACTCTTAGGATAATTGAAAATGTTCAATATTAGCTCAGTATTTAGGGTAGCTTCCATATAACGGTACCTCGCAATATGAGAAATTTTGATGATTTTTTCAACAGAATTGGTTGTAATTGAACAGAAAGTGTCCGTACCAAATATTATCAATATTGGCCCATGTTTCGGGCTGCCGCCCATATAATGGTAGCCCTAAAAATTCCTTACTTTGAAGATATTGGGCACGGTTTTCAACAGAATTGCTTTCAATTTAATTTAGGGGATACTTATTGAAAGGTGGTATTTGACTGTAATTTTATATTTTGGATGATCATTGAGTAGAAAATTTTCTTAACATTTGGGATTTGGGCACGTATTTCAACCTAATCTGCTGTAATTGGTTATTTTATTTGGTAGCATGAATCCTACTGAAAATTGTCAATATTGGTCCATTCTTCAGTATTTTGGGGGGTTTGGTCATGTGTTTCAACCAAATGGGCTGTAATTTTATATTTTAGATGATCAGTGATTACAAAATCTCCTTACAAGGAATTATCAATATTGGTCCAAATTTTCGTATAACACCCATATAATGGTACGCCCCATAATTTCATATGCGGTGTCAAATCTTCCTACCAAAAATTTGTCATTCCGGGATATTGGGGCTGAGATACATTTTTGCGAATAATTATCTATTTAGGATATTATAATTATAATTTCCTCAGACAGTTGGCTATAACGGATTCCTGTGAATAAACAACATCATCCCAGAAATTATGCTCTATAGCTAAACGTTTTAAAAATACACCATAATTATTTCCCGTTCAATCTTCGGTATGTTGAAGTTTTCCAACCTGAGTGTTTTCCAACCTGAGTGTTATCGGTAGTTGACATTTTCCTATTATTATTATTATTATTATTAATATTATGCATTATTTTTAAACAAATTAATCTAGGACATGAATCTTAAATCCGAATACCCTGATAGGACGCGAACGCGGTTCAGAATGTCTTCTGATTTTCCATCCTTACATTAGTCAAAAAATGTACGTGCACTCTATGGAAAACGTGTATATAGGGAGACTGGGGCACCTTCGGCACTTTTTTTTAGAGCTCTATATCTCAGTACTTATTCAACATATATAACAACTTTATGGCTGATTATTGTCCTCGGATACTTAATTATAAAAAATAGTACCAAAAAGATATAAAAAAAAATAGTATTAGTTAAAAAATTTTACAGTTTTGTAAAAAAAGTCAAATTCGCCGAATGTAGCTTCGGCATTTGATGGGCACATTCGGCACCATAGTCATAGCCGGGTAATTGTCATCGCTATCAGTCTGGATGAAATTCTGATCATCTAAAGGCTCTATTTGGTTTTAATACGCCACACAATGTTTGAATTATATAACTTTATTTTCTAGCGGCGGACGTTTACATCTCAAGGTCGCACACGCCATCAGAAATAGGGGGTTTCTATCGCATTTTCGTCAATACAAGCACGTTTGATCTTATATATGCAATTTCGAACCATATGAAAGGATTAGTTTTGAAGATAAATTCAAAAACATTTTAAGGAAATATGGCCGAATGTGCCCCACTTTAAAATGCCAAATGTACCCCAAATGTACTTTTTGTAGTTTTTTTCTTTTTTTCGAACAGTTTTGTAAAAACATTATATTTTTAAATATTTCTATGATAATACACATCGTAGTTAACCACTTTTTAATAATATTTTCTTAAAAATGTAAAAAGTTTTATATACGAAATACTTACGAAATGGAATTGAAATATTACAGAAACATCTATAAAAATACAAAAACCCATGTATCTAAATAAGCCCATGTATCTAAATAAGCCAGTTATTTATTTCGATATTCGATACATATGTATCGAAACTAGTGATGTACGGTGAGAGCTTCATATCGAAAACGCGATTGCCGAAGGTGCCCCAGTCTCCCCTGCAATGATCGCGTGTACATTCAATGATATACTTCTCAATTATTTGTTTGTATTGTCCCAAAAATGTTCCAAGACAATGTCAATCCAATTGAAAAAAAATAAATATTTTGAAAATTTTCAATAATTGACAAATGTAGAATGATACGCTACCAATTTTTTGCAAATTTTTCGCTGTTTTCGATTTTTTCTCACCTTTTAAACCTTTCCTAGACCTCCACGAACATTTTAAGACTAAGATCAGATAAATCCGTTCAGCCGTTCCCAAGTTTTAGTGAGACTAACGAACAGCAATTCATTTATATATAGATTATTATAGATCGATTATTTTACAAGAATATACATTACAATAAACATCTTTTGTATAATACTACCTTAAAAATTAAAAAGTTTTATACACGAAATACTTACGAAATGGAATGGAAATATTACAAAAAATGGTGCATCAAAATTAGTTTATTAGCTAGAGATTTCAAATTTTGCTACAGTTATTTATTTTGATATTCGATACCTATGGATCAAAGCTAGTGATTTACAATGAGAGCTTCATATCGAAAATGGCATTGCACAAGGTGCCCCAGTCTCCCCTACCATTCCTCATATCTCTTCAGATTCAAATCAGATTTACTAAATAATACACCCATTACTTTTTGCACATACAATGATGTCATTTCTAGCATGTTTTTTTATTGAAAAATCGAACATTTAATATTTGGTATTAAAAACCAGGGGGCAATAACTCCTGAAAGACAATTTTATACTCTCAGAAAAAATGTTTAATACGGAATCATGTTATGTGGTGGATCCCACATAATGGTACATTTATGGTGCTTTAGACGTAATTAAACGTGGTTTTATTTTGGAGTGTTATTTTTAATGTCGGTATTTTGATTATTTTCACAATTTTTCTAAGATTCCTGTAGGTCGATTCAGTAACTTGTAACGATCCGACAATCGACAATTTTGTCTACACAAAAAATTGTTTGCAGTAACGAACATGTTATTCTGTAAAAATGTAAACAACTTGTCGATAAGCTTTCAAAAAGCTTTTAATTTGAAACATTTTGAAAACAACATACATACAAATTTTGAACAAAACAAGGCATGTTCAATATTGAAGAATATTTGTCGATAAGTTAACTTCGGAATTTTTGGTGTTGTTTATTAACAACATTTTTAACAATTGTTGTTAAAAAGTGTTATAGAATTAAAATATTGTTTATTTTGTCGTTATAATATTTTATCGATTTGAGAATTGTATAATTTTGATAGTGAATCGACCCACTGGTGTAGATTGTAAACTCATAGTTGACAATTTTTTGTAATTTCCTGACTAACAAATTATTTTCATTTAGACTAATTGTAAATAAGCAGAGTCGACTGTATACATTTTACCCTGGTTACTTTGCATACTTTAAGGATGGTAATAATTTAAAAGTGGTTTGATTTGTAGCAGATGTCGCTTTCGGCAATTTATTAAAGTGAAATGACCACTATTTCCCAGAAGATGTCGCGAATAACCAAATCTACTATAGATTTTCTTTTGTGAATTAATAACTTCAAGGCATAGCATAAAAATGACAAAATTTGGAATAATTTGATTATCAAATAAACTTGAAAATTAATTTTCTCATCATTAAGAATATGTGCAGGTAATGTGGTATATCATAGAAGGCTAATGTGGTACACTATTAAACATTATGTGAATTTATTTAAACATGATTTACGTTAAAGTAAGTACAGGGTTACCCTGGGGGCCGGTAGTACAAAATGAAAAAATTCGCTGTTGCAAACATAAATTTACTGTGAAAAAAATAATTTTTTACGTTAAAGTAAGTACAGGGTTACCCTGGGGGCCGGTAGTACAAAATAAAAAAAAATTCGCTGTTGCAAACATAAATTTACTGTGAAAAAAATTCATTTTTTCCGGGCTCCCCCCCTGCGTACGTCCCTGGATGATCAGGATGACCCTGTATAAATAAAAAATGCAACAAGTCCATACTTACTCTATACATACTCTCTGAAATAGAAAGTTCTGAGTAACACAACTATTATTTCACCATTTTTGTACTGAAATTCAATAGATATTGGGGATCTTTGAGCCAATCAACAATTTCAAACAATTTGCACGTGGTGTAGAATTTAATGTCCATTCTTCTGTTTGACTGATGTTTTTACCAAATCTAGGAAATGCAATTCGAACACGGAGGCTATCAAATATAGGTCTCACCAATTTTCAGTATTTTGAAAGATTAAATGAATATTCTTTGAGTTAGAAAAAATACTTGCAGAAAAATGTCCCCCATTTCTGTTATTTATAAATGCTCTAGTCGCATTTTCCCACTAATTTGACTAATTGAAAAAATAATAATAACAAAAATTTCATTCATACAAAAGTCCCCCTTAATTATACCATTCACTACACTGTGGTAGAGAATATGCATAGAATAACTTTCCGAATCGATTTACACTAGTCCGTCCGTCCGTCCGTCCATATATTTTTGTGAACAAAGTACAGGTCGCATTTATTATCCGATTTGGATGAAATTTGCGACATGTCACTTATTTGGCCCAAGGACGAAAGAAAAACATCGGTTCAGATTTAGATATAGCTCCCATATATATTCGTCCGATTTTATGAAAATGATGCACCAATCTCCCAATATTAGTCCGACTGAGACAAAATTTTGCACAGAGTACTGAATTAGGTCTAAATTGATACATGCCAAGTTTCGGAATCGGTTCAGATTTAGATATAGCTCCTATATATTTTTTCGTCCGATTTTCTGTAAATGGAGCACCAAAGAGTAAAATATTTGTCCGGTTGAGACAAAACTTTGCACAAAGTACTGAATAAGGTCTAGATTGATGCATGCCAAATTTTGTTAAAACCGGTTCAGATTTAGGTATAGATATAGCTTCCATATATAGTTTCGTCCGATTGTATTTAAATGATGCACTAAACTATGCGAAGATTTGTTGAAATCTGTTCAGATTTATGTATAGCTCCCATATATAGTTTCCTCCGATTTTATGTAAATTGTGTACCATACTATCAATGTTTGTCCGATTGAGACAAAATTTTGCATAGAGTACTGAATTTGGTCTAGATTGATGCATGTCAAGTTTTGTATTGGATTTTGTGTCGAGATCAATTTTGGATAGCGCACTGTGTTGCCGCATAGCAAATGGTGAATGCCACGGTTGCTCAAATACGTCCATTTATATATGGATCTTTTACATATTTTGCTCGATTGGTATGTGTATGGGCTGTTTTAATTTGTGTTCTGTGCATAATAAAGCTACTTAAAGATAATATGCAATGACATTTTGGAACAGACATTACAGAATCTGCAAGAATTTACATGTTTTTACTACGATAAAAATTTGTTCTTTATGATATCAACAAAAATAAAGGATTCTTGCAGTGTGGAAAGAGACCAATAGTTCCCATATAAAAGTCCCGACCAATTTCACCTATAAAAAAGTTCCGTCTGCCAAACTTAACACCGTTTTTACTAGTTTATTGCAAATATCAGCAACTCTATTTCTGTAAACTTGATGCTGCTTTCGAACCAATCAATATAATTTTTATAGGTTTTTGTTGTACCGAAATGAAATGACCTTCAGATATGTATTTCAAATATTTCAATTGTTATGCTTATCAGTGGAAATGTTATGCATTTCCAATAGAAAAATTCAGTACTTAGCGAAATCTTATCGTTAATCTACTCCAAAAATAAATGTTGTTATTTGTTCGTAGAGATATAAATTTTAAGCAAACAAATCGGTATTCTTTCTTTGTTATAAAAACATAGAATGTTGAATTTAGGGGTGGGAACAGAGTGCATGAATAAAGAGAATTGAAGGGATTTGTTGCCTGTCGTCATTTTGGATTCTCATTGTAGGAAATGTACAATAATGGAAAAAATCTTATATAGTCCACATCTAAGGTTCCTACCACTATTAGGTAGATTTTATGCTGCAGTTTCATGGAGCTCTAAAATTCACTCAGATTTTAATATTACTATAAATATAATATATATAGATATAAAATCATGGAGGTATTGGCCAACCAGCCGATTTAATGTTATTTCTAAAGGTGTCTGATGATCAGTGTTGCCAATTTAGCACTTTTAGTGCTGGAGTTAGCCGAAATAACCGTGACCGTTGTATAGGCACGATATAAAAAGAATGTACTTAAATTGGAAACTTTCTGGAACAAATGTTTTTTTTTTTATTATAACCACTTCAGAATACCCAAAGTGGCTATGTTTGGAAAAATTTTATTTTGGTATTAGGAAACCTCATTGTGCAGAAGATTTCTCTACCCAAAAATGATCAATATTGGCATATGTTTTTGGATATTTGAAAGAAAATGTTCTTACTAAAAATTGTCAATATTTTAGGGTAGAACCCATAAAACTCTGCATCCTAAATTTCTGGTTTTTTGGGGTGTTTGTACACGTGGGTCAAACAAATTGGCAGTGACTTTTCTGTCAAATTTCCTTCCGATATGCTAGTAATTTGGATTAAGAGTTCTTGAAATTTGGCATACATATACACAGAAAATAATCATTATATGTCCATGTTTTAACATAGCCCCATTTAAGGTAGTGCCCCATTGTCAGTGTTTTGAAGGTCTTAGCCGAATTGATCCAAAATTTAATATAGACCCTATATAAAGAACCCGCATCATTTTGGATATTATTTTCTCATCGAAGTAACTATATATGCCAAATATTGGATTCCTGGTGAACAAAAAACTTTTTCATAAATTATCCAATATAGGTTAATTAATCTTTTAAAATAGTCCACATACAAATGTACCTTTTAATTTCCTGTATGATAAAGTTCCTAACTCCGTTTTTCAACCTAAGAGTCTGCACAACCCACCACAACATAATGCAATAATATAGTCCTCATATAAAGGTGCTGACCGATTCAAGGAATTTTGTGGTGTGAGTATAAAAAGTCCGTTGTTTACATTTAATTAGACAAAGCTTCCACACAAGTTAACTTTTAACGTCAATATTGTTTAAAGTTTGCAAATACAGATCAATTAATCCAAAACTATTCAATTTGGCTGATAACAATTTCCGAATGACAAACGTTTGAACCTCTGCTTCAATATTGCTCATATTGCTAAGAGTAAATAATAAACACACGATGAAAACAAATTTAGAATATTATCAACAAATGCAATATTTTGTGAAGAAACCAAATTCTAGAGGATTAGATTACATTTTCAATTGGATTCGATTTATGTATTTATTGACCAAATGCGATAGGACACGATTAATCGTGAAGCACTCTTAACACTGTTATATTTCAGATAACAACAATATAATGTCATATAAAATACATGGGGGGCAATTGGCTCACATCGAAGCAAAAACAAGCGCAATAATCACATTCTAACAATTTTCTACGTAAATATTATTCACTTATTCAACTTTTTTCAGAGTCAGTGCCTGATAACAACAGCAAATATAAAAGCCAGTAAAAGATTTAGTTGATATTTAATGTTTGTTAGAATTACAACGGTACCTGATTATACTTCTATACTTATGTCCAGATGTTTTCTAAATTATAGGTTTGTGCAAATTCAATCTAGCCTGATTCTGAATCTATAGTGGGTTTAAGCTGTTTTGCAACATTAGGTGTGTCTGGTTACTATTCCAGTGACATTTACTCAGTAAGTTCTAGTTCAGAGAGTGAGCCGCTTTTACTCTCTTTTGCGATAATACTGAGAAAAGTAAACAGACAACATTTAGTAAGTTTTAGCAAATAAACAGCTGATTCAAGAAAACATTTTATTTGCGCCAAAATAAACAACAAACAAAGGACGAATACAATTATTTGTATTGCATTTAATATTAAAAATAAAATGAACAATAGAAAAAAATTTGATTTGGTATGTTCTCCGGTAACATTTAAGCATCCTGCATCAATATATTGCCCTCTTTCTGAAACTTGCCTAAAAATATAAAAAATTAGTTTCTAATTTAATGAAGCTTTGCATTACTTACAAATTTGTCTTTCATTTTCTGTAATTTTTATACAACTTTACTTCAAATTGAACTTTGCAAATTAAAAAAAATGTTTTGAATATTTTTTGTGATCCAAAAATGGCTGAGTTTGCAAATCTTACTGCATAAATTCTTTCAGTAAAATCCAGTAAGTTTGTTGTTGTTGAACTGTCAAATTTGCTCTCTCACTTGACTCTCTTTTTCTGGATTGTTGGGTAAACAGACAACATTTGGTAACATTTGGTAACAATTGTTACCAATCCAACCTATTGTTACCAATTCCAACCAATCCACTATAGGTCAAATGACCTATTTTTTGTGCAAAATTGAAAAAATCAAAGTGTCGCTTTTCATGAGTTTTTATGTGTTTCTATTTAGAACACTCCAAAATAGAGAGACGTGATATTTATTAGTGCTACATATGAAGTACAGTTACACATCTGGCCGTGCAAGTCGCTCAATATAATTTATTCTATAAATATGCTTATATTTCTGTTGTGCTTAGTCAACTTTGAGTGCGTATTATTTCGATTGTGTTTACAATAATTAATTTGTGTAAAATGGAAAATATAGATACAAGTGAACATATTTATATTAAATCAAAACATTTTTATGTTTGCGACACTATACTTGAAAATAACCCTTTAGCCTATGAAGACTTTAAAGAGTTAACGTAATTTGATATATTGGCTTTCAGTAAACTTTAAAAAAATGACCCAATATGACCTCTTTGAAATTTTGCACAATGATAACTAATGCGTTATTTTCAATTTATTTCAAGTTGCGATTTTTTGCGTTTTGCGAGTAATGCCTCTTTTTCTAGGCAACCTCCGTATAAAAAAATCGATTTTTTTTTGAAATATGGCGAAAAGAAGGTAACAAAAAGAAAAAAGCTGATGCTGTTTTCAAACATTAAGTGAGCAAAATTGATGTCGACAACATTTCGGATGAAAGAGAGAAATATTTAAAGCACACAGTTCATTTATTTTGCTGTCACAGATGCATGAATGTTTTGAAAGACAAAAATCATGAATGGCTATATTTGGATTTAAATTTTCTGCTTAAGAATTGTTCAGAAAAAACGGCACCTAATAAAAACTTTTATTTTGGTAAAAGAAAATAAGCTACTGACATTTCAACTGAGAAACGTGACATCCCAAGAACCCCAAAAGACTATTCCGCTTTCTGCGGATGAAGCTCTAGCTTTCCTTCTAGAATATAAATTTTTAAAAAGGGTGGTAAAATGTAAAATCTAAATCTGAACGCTTTGAACCAAATTCGACACACTTATTTGCAGACTCCAAAAAAATTGTACATACCAAATTTCATCGCAATCTATTGTATATTACCGATTTGGTGCGTCTTAAACCTGAAATCGGATGAAAATATATATGGGAACTATATCCACATCTGAACCGATTTCTTCCAAATTCAACAATAACAATTCTAGTAACAAAAAAATCTGTTGGGCCAAATTTCTTGACGAATACTAAGATTTTGTTGCCGCTATTAATTTTGCACAGAAAAAGTGGTCATTTGACCTATGTGCAATCCTTCATAACGGTTGTAGTGTGTTTCTACACATTTTAATGAGATCGAATTGAGAATTGGCATTTTCTCCAAACTTTTTCACGTCATCAGTGTGGAGAAAATTGCAATTCTGAACTCGGTCCCATTTATATGAAACCAAAGGTTTTAATATCTTTTGCTTGGATATACAGTGCCTTGAATTACATTTAGTTGTTGGTGCCTATTTTAAGTTTCTTACTTTAATTCCTGTTCACTGTCCAGGAGTACATCGTTGGAGTTGTTTGTAGAATTAGGATCTGAAATGTAATGAATTGAAAGTAGGGGAGACTGGGGCACCTTCGGCACTTTTTTTTTAGAGCTCTATATCTCAGTACTTATTCAACATATATAACAACTTTATGGCTGATTATTGTCCTCGGACACTTAATTATAAAAAATAGTACCAAAAAGATATAAAAAAATAGTATTAGTTAAAAAATTTTACAGTTTTGTAAAAAAAGTCAAATTTGCCGAATGTGCCCCAACCCGGGGTAGCTTCGGGATTTGATGGGGCACATTCGGCACCATAGTCATAGCCGGGCAATTGTCATCGCTATCAGTCTGGTTGAAATTCTGATCCTCTAAAGGCTCTATTTGGTTTTAATACGCCACACAATGTTTGAATTATAGGGCTTTATTTTCTAGCGGCGGACGTTTACATCTCAAGGCAGCACACACCATCAGAAATAGGGGTTTTTATGGCATTTCCGTCAAAACAAGCACGTTTGATCTCATTATGCAATTTCGAACCATATTAAAGGATTGGTTTTATAGACAAACTCAAAAACATTTTAAGGAAATAATATTGCACAATCTTTAAAATGCCGAATGTACCCCGAATGTACTGTTTATAGTTTTTTTCATTTTTTCCGATCAGTTTAGTAAAAACATTATATTTTTAAATATTTCCATAATATTACACATCGTAGTTAACCACTTTTTAATAATATTGTCTTAAAAATTTGGAAAGTTCTATACACGAAATACTTACGAAATGGATTTGAAATATTACAGAAACATCTATAAAAATACAAAAACAAATGTATCTAAATAAGCTTATTAGCTAGAAATTTCAAACTTTGTGTCAGTTATTTATTTCAATATTCGATACCTATGTATCAAGACTAATGATGTACGGTGAGAGCTTCATATCGAAAACGCGATTGCCGAAGGTGCCCCGATGCCGAAGGTGCCCCAGTCTCCCCTACATCATTTAAAAATGTATACTTAATTTATACAAAGTGCGAGACGTTTAATATGTTTGTGGGGGAAAGAACATTCGGACATGTTTGATGGGTTCTATTTCATATTCCGTTATATCCATTAACAAGGGGTAGTAGTAGCAGCTGAGTTTTGTATGAAAATGATATCGTTTTATAATATCGTAAAGAAAATATTTCATTATTCTCCGATGGTCCCGAATCGACAAAGTAACAAAGTCATATGGTTCACGATAAAAACTTTTATTATTCTTTAGCCTTTGACCCATAAGCCTTCCTCCATTATCCCTAGAAAACCCCTGGAATTGCGCTGGCGTTATGTTTTTGATATAACAAATGTTGTTAGGAAATTTGTTAATCAAAACACTGTTTTAAATTGTAAATGTTTGCTCATTGTTTTGAGTCCATCTGAGTCTTCAATTTTAGAAGACCTTTCTATCCACTTCTTTATATTTTGTAAGCAAGCAAAACCGTGAACGCTGTTTGCTCAAATAAAATGGGAATAATTTATATTGAATATTGATCAGAGTTTGTGTTGATTCTAAGTTGGAATTACATTGTTTTGGTCAACACGACATTATCTATGCGCAAGGCAGTAATATGAACTCATAATAAATATCTTCCACCTCAAAAATCTTTCATAATAGAACTTTTCAAATTAAGAGTTGATTAGAAATATTATTTATTTTTTTATTCGAAATTAGTTTGTATACCCTACACAACTATGTTGGGTATTATAGCTTTGTGTGACCCAAGAGTTTGTAATGTCATGAAATTTTGGTCCTTGACCCACCTCTTAGTATACCGATCGCCATATCTCGACTAACTGAGTCGATATATTTACCTGTGTTTTCGTCCGTCCGTCTGCATGTTTTTGCATGTAAGTTCGGCTCGGGCCAAATAAAACCCCTATTGTTCTTGGTACTATGTAATATTATACTAATAATATTGTACTAATATTATATCACAATAATTACATAATTATCGCAAGAAATTTTAAATTGATTATTTCTTTTTATAAGGGTTTCAATTCTACCTTTGATTTTTTTAAATTTATGGTGTAACAGATATTGTGTTGTAAAATTAAAAACTGAAACGACTGGCACGATTTTACTTCAACCTGATGAAATCTAATTGTAAAATCGGTTACACTCGTGTTGGAAAATTTGGCCATTGTACATTCCCAATGAATGAGACGTGATGATCACTAATTCCATGCCAAATATAGAATTATTTACCTTTTATTATATTCATTACTGTTAGTGCATGAACAGGTGTAGTTCCATGCTGCCCGAACCAAGAAAAGCTACATGCAGCTTAGCCTTGAAGTACCGCTTTAAGGCAATTCCGCATATATTTGTCTATGTATGTGTCCCTTTCTTAATAATAAAAGTTAAGATAATTTGTTATTTTGACTTTTAAAATTTAGATTCTGAGTATTTAGCTTCCGTGGCTGTTTTATTGACCCACCTAGCAGTGTCCGGCCATATGTCTGTCTGTCTGTTTTCAAAAACATTAACATGCTGATTTATCATTAATCATTACAAGGGCAATAACATTATGAACATGTAGTGTTGTTGTTGTTAATTTTTTTCTCAGTTTCACTTGCCAAAAAAAAAGAAAGTTGTAAAAAGTGCCCTCTTAACCCATAACAGTCGAATAAGAATAAGTCTACAAGCACTCGAGTTAATTTACGATTGAGCTGTGTATGAAACCAACCAACAAACAAACGAACAACCGACAAACATGATTTATCTCAACCACTCGATCTAATCGAACTAACCAACAACCAGCCAATAGTCAAACTACCAAACTAGTGCAAAAACATATTTGTGATTAGTGTTAAGTTCCTACTTCTAGATATCGATTTTTTTGTTCATTGTTCTTGTCGCGTATTCAAAAGTGCCAAAAATATTTAACCGCGTCATTATTTTTTCTTTTTCAATCAACAAATTTAACTAAAAATAATAATTATTTGCCTTCAGGTAAATAGAGGCATTCGCCGATTCATTGTCAAAAACGTCAACAACAACATCGCTTGCATCGCAGCAGAACATTGCAACACACAGAATCCGAGCAATAGCGCAAATTGAAAATGTCAATGGTACCAGAACTCACCGAAAATCAACAGCAAATAGTTGCTGAGGTAAGTAATGTCGTCGAATATGCACGCAGTCATGGATAAGACAAGCGCATTTTGAAATATGTACATATGTGTTTTTACATAAGAGCATACATATTTACATACAAATGGAATATTATATACATACATAGATATTAACTTATTTTTTGGAAGTGTAAAATGATATATACATACGTGAGTGTATGTACCAGTTATTGCAATGTAGGTCAGAATATGTCTAAAATCATAAAATGCGAGGTACGTTCAAAAAATGTTGGGTCATTATCATTAGCCAAAAATTACATATGTCAAAACATGGACCTATAAAATTCCATATGTTTACTAATGTATTATTAATCTGCTTACAAATACAATACACGCAGTATATAGGTAATATAAGCCATATATTTTAAAATGTTTGTCATTCCGATCAAGTTCGGCCGTTCGAGCTTCGCCATAAGTTGCGCTGTAATAATACCTAAAATCGTTCGGAATGGTATGGCAGGATTTTTTATCCTCTGAAAGCATGCCAAATGAATTTAAGACGTTTTGGTTGAAAATTGTGGCTAAGACCTTTAGCATAACGAAAATGAGTTTCGGGCGAACTCGTTTATAACGACAGTTTCCAAAATCCCCGAGAACAGTTCTGACCTTAGTTTGATATCGTTTATAACGAAATATCGCTTATAGCGACCAAATTCTACGGTCACTTGATCCCCACGTTATAAGCGATTTCTACCGATTTCTAATATAGTTCTTCTTGATTGATTCGGTCTGGTTCTGTCTCTATATTAAGAAATGCAGCTACTTCCACAAGCTGCAACCACAGATAATCTGGAGTAAGTCGGGTAGGTTTGGTAGTGTAGAGTGTTGTGAGGGTCTGTTATATATGCTTGGCAGATATTCTGCACAATCGAAATCGGAAAATAGCTGTTTTTTCTCAAGTCTAATGTCAAAAATGTCGACTTTATTTACGTTTTCATAATGTAAGTCAATTGACAATAATGCACCCCAAGTGCTACCGGAGAGCTATTTGAAGACATTGTTCCTACTTTTCAACTTATAGCAGATAGCTGAGGTTTGCGCAGATGATTTCTACATTATGTCGAATGTGACCATGTATTTTGCATTCTCATCTTCGCAGTTCAATTCAATTGCATTCTCATCTCCGCAGTCCATGTGGTGAACAATGTGGTCGAAGATTTCGTTGCGGATATTTTCATATTCTTCGTGTGAAAGAAGGCCGTTAAATCGGCGAGATAGGCGTTCAACGTTAAACTTATGTTCTCAAATATAGGAACCGATGCCATGATCATACAATCATCTACATACGTAAAAATCCTGATGACGTCTGGACGGCGTAGAATATCGGAGATATCACTCCACTCTGAGGAACTCC